>NW_019235564.1:94946-139131 GCF_002742605.1 Olea europaea var. sylvestris
GGGGGATGGGAAACACAGGTCAAATAATTCACTCATACCAGCGATTCATACCTCGTATTTTAAGTGAGCACAAAAGATGCCGATCCTCAATGGTGGAAATGATCTCTAAAATAAATATGAAGCTGTGAATTTTCTTTACTTATTTGCCTATTTCTGAGGGGCATTGACGAGGCTACCAATTTATGGAGATTATGTGAAATTGGACGGATTCATCAAATTACTTTGCAGATTTCATCAGATTTTTGAATAGTACTATCTCTGCAATGTGGTCATGATCACCAGAATCAAAGTTTATTACATACGAACATTTACTGAATTTGACAAGTTGTATGAGGTTAACTATGGCTGTATCTAACTTTGCATTGTGGCCCCATGACACGTCTCAGCTCTCATCGCAAAGGCTGGGATTGATGGAAGCAGTCGTTTTTTTATCTCAAAAACTGTCTAACGGGTTGTGTAATCTTAGGACAAGATAAATATTGGTTTGTTTTATAGAATTTCACCTTTATGTTTTAACCACTGCATTATTCGATTTATTACTAAAGAAGTCTACATGACTTATGTTCCAAACTGAAGGGAACAAAACAAAAAGAAAGAAGAAATGACAAACTAGATGTGCAAAAGCCTGAATCAAGATTAGAAAAAATATATACTACCATGCGTTATAAAAATACAAATACAGTATTCAATGAAGCCTATAATACATGTTAGAAATTGTTGTTTCTAGAGTTTGAAGTTACTCATTCGAAAACAATCCGACAGAATCACCTGAATGTACGAATTGATCAACAGGATCTAAACAGTAATTCGAGCCCACCGATTTCACGATATTTCCTTAAAACGAATTTACTGCCTTCAATGGTGCTAAAAGCGTCCAGCAATCGTTTCCCAGGATAGAACGAATTTTCGTCTCCTACAGAAGCAGCACTGCAATCTGCAGGAGTTCCAACGAACTCAACGAAGTGTGTTTTACTTCAAGACAATATCAGAACGAGAGAAAGGGAAATGAGATTCAAAGCACAGAAAGTTTGCAATGAAAATGGTGTAAATTTTCTGGCAGAGAGGCTGGCTATTTATAGACTTGTTCGTGGCCATTCGAACAGTCATCACCTTTCAGACAAATCTCAAAAATCTGAACAGACATGCTGTTCTTAAAAGTCGTGTCTGTTAAGTCGGTTAACAATCGGCTAACAGTCGACTGTTTGGTCGGTAAACAGTCGACTGTTAAAAGAAAATAAAACACCCAGAATAAGCCAAATTTTAAATTTCATATTGTACCCAAGAATTTAATTATTTACAATTTGGCCAAAAATTTTAAATAAATTTTGTCCAAAAAGTTAAGGCAGCGCGCGTGTGGGTTTATAACCGAACCTAATAGGATATAGGTCTTCCCCCTTTCACAAACTATTGGTACCCCTTGGGACCCAAACCCGATTCCAAACTTCCACCTTATAAACCACACCAAAGTTAACTTTCCTGTGTGGGATAAGTGTTTGGAAAACCAAATTCTTCGATAATCCTTAGTTTATGTGGGTTACTTTAACACTTAATATTTCATTCAATTTTAAATGGTTTTCGATAAATAAATATATCACGTTAATTATCTCGCGGAGTAAAACATGAATATGCTAGGTCCCGTATTAATTAAAAGGTGGGTCCCACTTAAATTTGGGCTCAAAGTTGACCCATTTCATAACCATTTTTTCCAACAAAAATTACATACAAAACGTTGATGCATAGGTAAGTAGTAGCATGTGCTAATGGATTCATATAACGTAAACTCATATTATCACTAATAATGATGCCAATAGCTTTGCAAACATCAGTAGGGAAATAAAAAGGGACAAACTGTATATATATTTAATGATTGTGTTGCCAATATGTGTTTTCCTTCAGAAAATCCAAGATATCAAATTTTATACTTTTTTCTCTACACAAATCACAATTTTATCAAATTTATTCCTATTTTAAGAAAAATAACCCAAAATTATTGATTTTTTGTGCAACTATATATATATATCATAATAAAATTCGTGTTATAGTAATATCAAGATTATTTATGATCTTTTCTTATTTTCTCATTTTCAAATCACTTTTACTTTTCTCTTTTAATGGCAGCAATCATTCTACTATCAACACTGATTATATGAAATCTGTATAGATTCATCAAAATTAACTTTATCGATTACATTGGATATTGTTAAATGTATTAGTTTTTCTCATTAAAATCTGAGTCTCTTGCACACATTTTCATTTATTTTTTTTTGACGAGGTCTGTATCTGAAGTTAGTTCTAGTGGGGGCCCACAACACACACCTTATCTGTCATCGGAAGGCAGGGTATGTGAATGGAAATGGCCTTTGTAAAATTGTTAAGCTCATTATAATCTGAATTTTATATTTAAAGCGAACCATGGTTAATGCAAGTGAGACCCCCAAGACGTGCACTTGAGCTATCATCACCAAATGCAGCTCTCATTTCTTGAGCCTGAGAAATTATCTGGTGTGTGGGATCATAGCACCAGATGAGATGAGAACAGTTTTCATCCTCTGATCATACAGCATCGTCCAATTTTAATACCGTACCAGCAGAAATGAGTTAGTAGCATATTGTTGGCAAAATAAATCATAAAGCATTTTGTTTCTATGGAATATTTCTGCACATCAGATGTCAACGGATGTTTCGTACTTTTAGATTTGAGGACGTTTAAGACCCAATCTTGGTATCAGATAAAGCTAATTAATAGCATGCTAATATTACGCGATGATTTTATAATTAAAGAAGCAAATTGTAGCTACAAAATTCATCATGAGAGACACGAAGCATCTCGATCCTTCAAAACAATAATGTTTCTAGCAGGATTCACACCAACAATATGTTGGAACATATTTTAAAGTTTTAAACTTTCACAATAAATATTAATGTTCATTTTTTATTTCAATATTAACTTCTAATACAAATTTAAATCTCATAATTTAGGTTGTAACTTAAGAATAAAAGTTTCAACCTTACAGTTTAAAACCTTTTTAATTTTAAGTTTTAACATAAAATTAAAATACCATAATATATATTATAACTTATGTTTTAATGATATAAATGTGGGGGGTTGAATTTTCTACTATAAAAAGAGGTGGATTTCACATTCTTTGACACACAACAAATCAAACACAAAAGACACTCTCTAGTGTTTTCATACTACTCTCTAATCATTTTATACTATATTTCTATAGTTTATGGAAACTTGATGTGAGACTTGTTCTTTATCTCCCTATGATCGTGCCTATAGAAGGAGAGTCACATTAGTTTTTTTTTTTTTTTTTTTTTTTTTTTTTTTTTTGGCATGGCACAAAACATTTTTTTTTTTACAAGGTGTCCTATTCTAGACTAATCCTTGGATCTATGATCCGGCCCCTCTTCACACAGTCCGGTTAATCGCAGGATGTGCCTCCAATATACACCTAATATTAGGTCGACATGAGATCGATGCATAAGTTTACAATATGATTAATTTCAATACAGTTCAAGATGCAAACCAACTGGCCAGGGTCCGAGCGCTCCCCACCTGGTCTGACAAAGTGCCAAGCAAGCCAATCCAAGTTGCACCTTGCCTTCCAAGAATAATCCTTGCCTTCCAAGTTCCCACTTGCCTTCCAAGAATAAATCCTTGCCTTCCAAATGTTCCCTTGCCTTCCAAGAATAAATCCTTGCCTTCCAAGAGCCCCATGTTTCGAACTCACGACCTCTGCTCTGCCAGATTTGACAGTGTCCGTCCTTTGCCAGTGGAGAAGTGTCCTGGGGGGCAAGAGTCACATTAGTTTTATTTTGAAGTCGTGTAGTGCTGAAAGAACCTGCACGAAGGGGGAGACAACACGACTTTAAGATAGCGTCCTCGACGTGACTCCCAAGGCTTGCCACTTCTAACTCTCCTCTTATATTTGTGTTCTTATTGAATTATATTACTTATATGTTTATGTTTAAAATAGTTGTGTTAAATATTATTATATCTACACACAAATCACCAATTTTCTCAACACAATACGTGTATTAATTCATTTTATAAGATTAACGAAGCTTTTGAGTTCATGTCAACCTATTACAGCATCTTTTACCTGAACCTACCACCAGAGACTAAAAGGCCAAGAATTTTTGTTAGAATTACATGACCAGTTTAAAGTTTATCAGCGAAATTCGTTCAAATTAGAATCTCAATTTATTTGGAGGCTGATACATTTCTTTTTGATAAAATGACCTTTAACCTTCACATATGAAGCATATGGTTATATCAACAAGCTTCATTAATAATTTTTATTTCAAAAGCTTTCCACGTATGTTTTAATAAACAAAAATATAGCTACTTTATTCTCTGTGCTACTGTTTTGTGCTATGCAATGCTCCATTCAGAATATGCTATCAAAGTTTTCTAAAGCCTCTATTACTTCATTCAGCTCTCTCATCAGTCTCCAATTCTAAAATGTGAGAGAAACTAAATAACAATACCAGACTGGTATTCTAATATCTGATTGTGAGTATCCAGTTTTTTTCTTCCACATTCGGGCATATCCTTGCTCAAAAAATCTAATTTAGTCAGATCATCATGTTCATTTGCAGAAAATACTCGGGCAGCTTCCAAAATTTCCCGTTAGATTTCCAAAGAAGTTCAATAGGCAGCCATATTATGTGCTCTCAATAGGTTTCCTTCTGTGGCATCATTACAGTTCTGTTCATCAACATTCCTGTTTTCATTGGCTTCTCAGAAGCTGATGGAGAATCAATTGATTCTGGGGAAATATTATTCTTCTCTTCACTCCTTGCCATAGCTACTGTGGAGGTTCTGCTCTGCCATCTTTCATAGCAATAGGTTGCTGAAAATGTTGGCTTTCCATTATTTGTTACTATTTTCTTCACTTGATCACTTTTCATTAGCCTCGTCATTATTCCCAGCTCTATTGTTGAAGATGAGATTTAGCATATCCTATGATATACTTATTAGATTAGTCTTGGACATATGTCCTGGGAATATTTATAATTTCATTCAGCTTCAGACAGTCATTATCTCTTACATATATAATGAAGATTCTTCAAGAGAATTTAGTCATGGTCTAATGTTGTATGGTTTGCTTAGGCAATATTCGAATACCAATATTTTATTACCAATTCTGCCTCTTTATCCTTTTTCTGTTGTACATATATTTTTTCAAATTTAACGTTTTCCCGGTTAAGCAAACTATTTTTGAGGCACATACAATTTATGGAGAGTGTATTAGTCCGAATTGACCTTATTGATAGGTTAAAAATGTAGACGTTGACTATCAGGGATGGAGCCAGGAACTTAAGTTACGGGGGGCAAAAATTTAGAAATTTAATGTACAAAATACCTACTTAGTGCTTACATAGTTTGTTGCCGACAATATGAACGGATAATTAGATGAATTGTTAAGCTTGTTTCGATACTTTAGAAACAAACTAATCAAGTGCCTATTTAGTGCCGACAATGTGAACGGGTAATTAGATGAATTATTAAGCTTGTTTCGATACTTTAAAAACAAACTAATCAAATGCATTTAAACAAATTTGAACAGAAAATTCATTAAAAGCTAAAAGTTTGCAACAATTAAAAATCATAAATATAATGTATAAAACCATAAACATAATATAATTAAAAAATCATAACATAACCAAGTATAAATAAGAAACTGATTTTACAAATTGTGGTGGGTTGGTTAATGGTTGGTGAGCTAATGGACTAAAATTAAAATATTTCAATTTTTTTTTTGGGACTTTTACTGGACATGGGCTTGGGCTTTATTGGGCTACAGCCCAGTAGTGCTCTCCCTTCCCTCCGCCTCTGTTGACTATGCTTTACTTTCGTTTCTCGCGGTTGAAAAAACTCATACTGATGTTGCATGGAACTGTGCTTTTTCAATTATTAATGTACTTTGTTGCAAATATCCATGAATATTTTCATTAATGTGCTAACTTTTTTGTTTGTAGATATTTGTATAAAACTTGATTCTGTTGTTGATCCGATTTATCATATGATATAACTTGGGAAGTTCTTTTTTCAATGTTTTATTCGTGTTTTATGAGATGCACATAAATCTTATGAGATTTTCGATTAACCATGAATTATGCTTTAAGAAAAAATGATGACTTTAAGTTCTTTGATATTCTTTAGTTGTAGTGAAATCAACCACTCGTGGCAGCTGTGAATTCAATGCAGTGATAAGAAGATGAAGAGAAGATCCACACTCTCTTTTCTGAATATCTGATAGATAATTTTGTTAGTTCTGGTGGAATTACAGCAAGTTGGCCATCACAGAATATAAAAAATTCACTGGGTAAACTACTTTTTTTTCTTATTAATAAATTTTTCGAATAAACCTTCCTCTTTGGTACTCTTTTTGGCTTCTGCCCATCTGTGCGCTTCTTTTTGATTGCCTTCTCTGAAGCTGAGGGAAAATCAGTTTTATCTGGCATAATGCTATTCTTTTGCAGAGCCTCCTAACTCCCGGCCATAGCTACTGTCTTCATGCCATCTTTTAAACTCTCACGTGCACGCTGGATTAGTGGTGTAGGTGGAGTGGCTCTGAAAGGTGTAAATGTGGCACTTCGAGAACCTGTTCCAGCAAACATACCTTGTTGCTTTTGCAAAAGGACGGACCAAGGAGAAGGTGTACCCTGAATCTTCACAGATGAAGGGGAAAGATTCTCTGTCGCCAAAAAGGGCTGCAAACAGTAGGGAAAAATAAGATTGTGGTTCAGATACATCTTGAGGTACTCATATTGCAACCTGCAACCATTGCAAGAAGACCAAAAAATTTCTGGTCTAGATGGAGGAGGACTAGGGAACGGCTGAGAGCTAGTAGCCTCGTCTTTGTTACATTCCATTTTTCAAATGATTGTATTCGCCTTTGTAGACCTAGTACACCAGTAGAAGTAATTAAGGGACTGTCTGGTAGAGATTATCCCAAAATTTTCATTATAATTCCGAACGTTATACAGGAAAAGGGGCCCACTGTAGCAGCATTTTTTAACTGCCTTCGTACCATTCAATTAAATTATTTGGCGAAAAGACGAGAGTGCCCCTCAATAAATGCATTAAATATTATTAAATGAGTGCATTTTTGGCAATTGAAATAATGAGATGATGGCTGCCAGTACTTGTTGTCAATTATTGCGGCCGAAGTCTGTGTAGCAGACCTTTACAATGGTAGGATTTTCGATAATAATTTTGTGAGAATTTCTGCCAGGCAGCCCCTAAGTTCAGTTTAATGCATCAAATCTAGAAATAATGATAAAGCAACAATCATAATGGGGCACTAATTTTTCAGTCAATGAATTCAAAGTTGAAAGGCAAACAGTAAGAATAGACGAACAAATACTGAAATCTCGAAGACCTGGATAACATATCGTTGAATGTATTTTCCTATCAAAAGTCATTTAAGCTACCAAACATCTACTCAAATATTATAAGTTAATAACTCAAGTACCAATTCGAACTTTGCAATTCAATCACTTCTATTCAAATATTTTATTTTTCTGAACAAAGGATTTGATATTCAATTTATCCTCTAGAAACATCTTAATGCCTTCAGTAAATACTGGAAAACAAGGTAGTTAAAAGAAGCAGAAAAAGTACGCAATCCAGTTACCAGTAAAGGAGCTTACAGAAAGGCACCACAAAAATTATTTTTAGCATAACGTACCAAAGTTTGAAACATAAAAGATTAATGATATTCTTTGCACACATTTCTCAATATAACAGAAGCGAGCAAAAAATTTGATGACAATATCAGATAAACAACTTAATCTGTCAAAGATTATTTTTTAGAAGGAAATTCAATAGGCTGAAAATCTTATGTATGCATAATTTTAAATAAAATTAAACTCGTCACAGGATGAGTCTCCGTGACCCTTCTGGTTGAAATGGAACTAACTATAGATACTGCGATGCTTATGGAAATTATATAAATCAAGAAGTCGGTGAAGCTAATAATAATCATCAGTACATAATTGCATACATGTATGCATGCATATGTAAATAGTTACCTAAAATTGTTCGATCAGCTATTTTCATCATAAATACACATCTACCCGAGTGAAATCGAAAATAAAGGAAGCATTAAAGGTAGTAACATAATCCAACTAAATACTACCTTTTAAAGAAATCTAAACTAGTAAGATCCATAGAATTGAAAAGTCTTCCTAGACTGGTTCCATAAAAATCCGAAAAGCCAAAAAATGTGGAGGGGGATGGGGACCGACCATGAAAACATGTGCGGACCCACATGGGGTCAAATGACCCCACATTTTATTTATTTATTTACTTTTGTAAAATTTGTCGTTGTTTTCTTCATAGCTTACTTTGACGCGCTCATTACGGAATTTCAAACGAAGTCAAAATATTATATTATTAATACCATTTAGAAATGCTCATAGCTTAGTTTTCTGCTTATTAATGGCATTTGAAACGGCCAACAACAACAAAGTTATGAGGCATCAAAATAGGCTATTTCAAACTAGTATTTTGAGAATTTAAATAATATGCTAACTTTAAAATTTTGCCGACGATCATGCTTAAGCCAAATCCACAAATCGCTTATGTCAATTAGAAGCTCGTTTCGAGAACTTCATCTTAATCATATCGAATGGTCCAAATAATAATTGAAAATAGTTAAACGTGCGTCAAACGTACGTATCTAAAAAAGACGTCTAACTCGTCTTTCCTTTATTTATTTTTTAATTATTTCATTAACATTTACTATTTTTACACAACAAATTTCTTAATATAATTTATATCATTTTATTAACAAATTTTACATGGAGAAATGACGCAAAAAAAATTAGGATCGTTATAATGTAATTTAAAGTATTTTTGAAAAAAATCTGAATTTCAATTACATCCTAGATTGAATTTAAATTTTATTTCAATTCATTTATTTTATACATTCAACTTGGTTTACTTGTTGCAAGCTTAGCATTTGTCAACGAGGTGGTAAACAAAATTATACAAGTAACAAAATCCATTTGATAATATTGATAATAATATAATCATATGATGTTTTCAAAGCATCAAGATGCGTAGACTACAATTGTAATAGTGTATTGACTTATTTTTATTAATATGATGTTACTTTAAAAAAGGTATTTTAATTTTTGACCCCACAATAAAAAGGGTTTGGGTCCACCCCTGCACGAAAACATCATCTTTTGACACAATTTCTATTTTTGTGAGTTTTATAAATCTTGATGTAATCCATAACTTGCTTCATTAATTAAGTCTTGTTAGATTTTGATTAACATTTCCATCTTAAAGACATTATCTAGGAAACATGAAAGGAAACAACATGAAATAAAAAAAAAATAAAATTACAGAAGATTACTTCGCATTCCAAACCGGCATCAAAGCATCACGCAAACCTATAAATAAGACAGAAAATATCAGCAACCTTCATGAGAAGTCAAAAGTGTATTCATTCAGAAGTACTTGAAGTTTTAATGAAACACTCCAATCTTCAGTGATAGTTGAAACTTCATTTCTCTTTTAACAATGCAAGAAAAAATTCAGATTCAACAAAACTTCATATGGACCTCGGCAGTATCCTTTTCGTTAAGAGAGAGGAAAAAACTCAAATCCATTCCCAGCAATTGAAACAAAAGGAAAAGAAACACAAGTCAAATAATTCACTCATACCCAGCGATCCATACCTCGTATTTCAAGCGAGCATAAAAGATGTAGATCCTCAATGGTGAAAATGATTTCTAAAATAAATATGAAGCTCTGGATTTTTCTTGCTTATTTTCTTATTTTTGAGGGGCATTGATGAGGCTATCAATTTATAGAGATTATGTGCAATTTGGATGGATTCATCAAATTTACTTCACAGATTTCTTCAGATTTTGAATAGTACTATCTTTGTAATATGTTCATGATCCCCAGAATCAGATTTTATTACAGACTAATATTTACGGAATTTGACAAAGTCGTATGAGGTTAAAGATGGCTGTATATGTACTATGGGTCCCTTGACACATGTCTGAGCTCTCGTCACGAAGGCTGGGAATGATGGAAGCAGTCGTTTTTTTATCTTAAAAATCGTCTGAAGAGTGCATAATCCTAGCACAAGATAAATATTGGTTTTTCATAGAATTTCACTTTTTACGACTCAATTATTCAATTCATTAATAGTAAGAAGCCTACATGACTTATGGTCAAAATTGAAGGGAACAAAAGAAAAAGAAAAAGGAAATTACGAGCAAGATATGCAAACTTCTGAAGAAGAGGATCTGAATTAACTGAAAGACTGAATCAAGATTAGAAAAAATATATACTACTATGCATTTAAAAATACAAATATAGAAGTCAACGAAGCCTATAATACAAGTTAGTAATTACATATATACACATATGCATAGATAAGTAGTATCAAGTGCTAATGGATACATAAATATACGCATGCATTACCTGTTGGGAATTTACTTAAACATGCACAGCGGAATTTAACAAATTTCAATTTCCATTCAAGATTCAACTTTGTATTTAGATAAAAACTGTGATAAGAAATATACCCTTACTTGTAATTTGCAAACTCCTTCGCGTTATTCCTTTCCAGCAGCTTGAATCTGCCTCCCACAACTGTCCAATTGTCCAGCCTCCAATGAAATCCACACAGAGAATAGACTGCAACTGCTAGGGTTTCTCTCTTGTGCCAGCAAGAATAATGAATACCTTATGGACCTCAAACCCTAGCTGTGTATATATATAAACCCAAACGGACCCGATCCGGTATGGTCCAATATTTAATTAATCCAATTAATGAAACCCGATCCGTGAATTAATTAATCCAATTAATTAATTCGGGATTATAAATAACAAATTCAATTAATTAATTTATCCAACGATTGTTAAATTAACCAATTGACAATTTACAATCTTCCAATTCTTTTTTTTGTGCGATCCATTAGGTTCTCGACCACGATGCCTAACATCGTAAAATATTTTTTGATCTAATCAAAAATTGATAAATTAATACACCCTTTTAATTTATCGTCAATTCACACTCGCCGTCCCTGATTGACATCTAGCAATGTGTCAGGGCAATACATGTGACGGGAAATGTCACGTGGTATGACAAAACCAAATTCGTTCGTTTACCGTGAAACTATTATCCCTTCGTCAATATGATCCGATCAATTACGAGATATGAAATTGTGTCAATCTCGATCATTGATCATATCTTTCACTCCACTATTAAGTCAATATAAATCGAAAACACATTTTCGACTTATGAGTACACCTTGGCCAAGGATTTCATCATCGACTTAATTGAATGAAACGCAGATCATAATCTCCTACTATCTAAGAGTGACGAATCCTTTATTTATCAATCACAACCTTCATACGATTCTTGATGTACCCCGAACGATGTCGTATTAGCGGCTCCTTTCAGAGCAACATCCAACACCGCCAAAGTATGACTGTCCTCATATAAGGTATCATGACGACATCAAGTCAAAGGACCAATTTCACTACCGAACGTTTAGAGATTAGTCACTGACACTCAGATAGTTATCCATGTGGAATCTCTTAGCGGGTCTCCAATGTTTTGTTCTATAACAAAACATCCACGTATTCATTTAAGTGTCACCACACTTTAGCTCGTGAGATCAGCTACTTACTTCACAAGCAAGAAATGCCACACGTGATGGTCTAACTGTATTAACGATATCCGTATCTCGTTACTAGTTACGACCATGGTTTATTCAAGATCCAATTATATGTAATTTGTATCTCACAATCACAACTCCTTGTGATTAATAGATTACCTAAAAATTGGATCTTCGGATTCTATTATTTAATATTATTTATTACAAAATTAATTTAAATAAATAATAGATCTCGCCAAAATCAAATGCATTAAATATATTAAAAGCGTTTACAACCTAAATCGATTGGATTTAGGGCATAACACTTACATTATCATTAAGAATGGTGAAAATAGATTTGCAAACATCATAAGGGACATAAAAAGGGGATAAACTAGATTGCCGAACTTCCCTGAGCGCCACCATTTATATATAGAAACGACAACTCTTGTAAGATTGGCTATATTCGCTTGGGATACACATTAAATAGAATGTAACAGAAATTAACTGAAGCATTTAAATCTATAAGCCAATAATATAATCCGATAAAATATGATATTAATCTTTAGAAAAAATGTATTGTTTGATGGGTTATCTAATATTTGAGTTGTATAAAGTCACTACTTATTCCCTTGCCTATTTTGATAATTAATTTTGAACAAGATTCATTAAGTAGAAACATTTTAATGAAAGGCATATATAGGAACAAACAAACTAACTTATTGAACATAGAAATCCCTTGCCAAACCAGCTTCAAAACAAGGAGCAAAAGGATATATCCTTTTAATAATTCAAACAGATATCAGCAACCTTCACGAAAACTAAGTGTATCTGCATAAAAATAGTAAGAAATTGATGTATTCAAATCCCTTCAAGTTTTCATGGAAAATTACAATTTCCATGAGTGACAGTAGAAACTTTTTGTCCTTCCAGAATGCAAGCAAAAATTATGATTTAACAAATGCTTCAAATGAAGCTCGGCAATGTTTTCTGTTCTTAAAGAAGTTCTAAGTGTTAAGATTTGGGGTTTATCTTAATAAGGTCAACCTTATTAAGAGGAGTAACCCAAGATCTATTTAAGTTGGTGAATATTTCAGTATTTAACCGATGTGGGATTTGGTCAACCTTATTAAGAGGAGTGGTCCAAGATCTGTTTAAGTTGGTCAATATTTCGTATTTAACCGATGTGAGATTTATTCCCTTAACACTAAGCAATGAAAGCAAAAGCCACAGATAACCCATCAAAAAATTTAGACATACCAGTGATTCATACCTTATATTTCTGAGTTAGTAGAAAAGATTCTAATCCTCCGTGATAGCAAAATTTTCTCTAAAAGGAATAGGAAAAATCATAATTATGTACAAACCACTGGAATTTGTATGTAAATTTGAAATTCATAAAAACCATAAAATATTGATTATGTACATGATCAAATTCCATGCAAAATCAATACATAAGAAAACCATCAAGATATATATAATTTACCTCGTTCAATAGAAATCTTAAAATCTGAGACGCCGTTTGGGAAATTAGTTGCAAAAAAATGATGAAATAATGATTTTACATCTCTCTTTAACCAATCCGGATCCAAAGAAGTTTAGCAGAAGAAAAATCTACTTGTTAGATTTAGGTAATCCAAAGCTTTGTTTGATAGAAAATTTTGAAAGAAATGAAAAGGGAAGGAGCATATGGAAATTCCAAGGATTGTTTGCAACTCAAGAGCCAATTTATTTTTGGATTTATTTAGTGCAATTCAAAAATAAATCTTAGTTACAGTAAAATTTTTAGCCATAGTTAGTACGCCAAATTTCTGATTTTCAAATGATGTTTCTAATTTAGATCGACTTACATGAGCCTTTGCTTTAAATGGATTTCTTTTCCTGTTCATTCAATCCATAATTTAATGATTGTTTTGCCATTATGTGTTTTCCATCCAAGATCCGAGATATCAAATTATATACTCTTTTCTCGACACGAATTGCAATTTTATCAAATTTATTCCTATTTCAGGCAAAATAATCCAATATTTAGCGATTTTTAATGCAACTATGTTCCTGTTATAATAATATCCAGCTTATTTATTATCTTTTCTTATTTTCTGATTTTTCGAATCACTTATAATTTTTCTGAATGGGATTAATGATTCGACTATCAACACAAATTATATGAATTCTTTATGGATTCATTAAAATTAACTGTACTCATTACATTGGATAGTGTTAAATGTATTAGTCTTTGTGACCTAACTATGATCATCAAAATCTGAGTCTCTTGCACACAATTTTGATTTATTGCATTTGACGAAGTCTGTATCTCAAGTTACGTACAGTGGATGCCCACGACACACATCTGAACTGTCATCAGAATGTAGGGTTTGTGAATTGCATCAGCCTTTGTAAGATTGTTAAGATCATTAGAATCTGAATTCTGCATTTAATACATGGCATCAACATTTACCAAAGCCAAACATGGTTAATGAGAGTTAGACCCACAACACGTGCATTTGAGCTTCATCAACAAATGCAGCTCTCTTTTTTTATGAAAAAGAAATTATCTGGTGTGTGGGATCATAGAACCAGATGAGATCAGTTTTCATCCTCTGATCATACAGCATCGTCCAATTTTAATACTCTACAGGCAAAAATAAGTTAGCAGCATATGGTTGGCAAAATAAATCCTAAAGCATTCTGTTTCTATATATCACATGTCAACGGATTTTTTTTGTACTTCTAGGTATTAGGGTTTTTAAGACAATATTGATATCAGATAGCTAATAAGCAGCATGCTAATATTACGCGACGACTTTATAATTAAAGAAACAAATTGTAGCTACAAAAAGGATCACAAGAGATGTAAAGCAACTCGATCCTTCAAAACAATAATGTTTCTAGTTAGAGTCACTCCAACAATATGTGTATTTAATTCATCTTATAAGATTATCGAAACTTTAAAGTTATGTCAACCTATTACAACCTCCTTTACCTGAACTTACGATTAGCAACTAAGACGCTAAGAATTTTTGTTAGCAGACACAGCAAACGCTAAGAATTTTTGTTAGCAGACACAGCAAACGACTCATCTGTTCTTGAAATTAGGTAAAAGTAAATTATATGATCAGTCGAAAAGTTTATCACTGAAATTTGTACCAATTAGAATCTCAATTTGTTTGGAGGTCAATACATTTCTTTTTGATAAAATGACCATCCACCTTCACACATGAAGCATATGGTTATATCTACAAAATGTTACCAGATAACATCATCGCCAGTAAGGATTCCACACAAAATGCATTTGAATAGTGAGATAAGAAATCAGACGCTACTTGCTGAAACAAGCTTCATTTATAATTTTGGTTTCAAAAACTATTGATAAATGTTTTAATGAACAAAAATATAACCACTTTTTTCTCAGTGCTACTATTTGTGCTATGCAATCCTCCATTCAGAACATGTTTCAAAGTTTTCAACATGCCTGTTTTTCATTGGCTTCTCAGAAGCTGAGGGAGCATCAGTTGAGTCTGGGGAAATATTATTCTTCTGTAGAGCCTCCTCACTTCCCTCCATAGCTAGTAGCTACTGCCTCTTCACACCCTCACTTGACTCTGGAAAACTGACCGGACTTGCTGTGAAGTTTGAGCGGCTCTAGTATCGGAAGCTGTCACACTTCCAGAACCCCTGGATGTGTGTTGCATATTTTTTTCACAAATGTATGATATTGTAACAATTAATATAGTAGACCTATGAGTTTGGATGATTGTTCCCACGAGAACTATTATTTAATTTTTAATATATTATTTCTAATTCCTAATTGACAAAAAATAAAAGTTGTGACTATTGACCTAAATTATCTAATTATACTAATGTTACCTAAATGCACAAAGTAATCAAATTAGGGGTTTTTAATGTATAAATGTAGATGTCATTAGGGTTTTAACGTATTAATGTGGATATTAAAACTTACAACTTTATTTAGGGATCATCTTTAATTCTCTTATTAAGATTCATAACTATTGTATTAGTCGGTCGAAATCTTCTTAATTAATCAATTTATGTCTCTCGAGTTCAAATTAATCATATTTAACTAAGTCAATTCACCATATCTCTACGTGAGTACAAATAAACTTTAATTTAATGCATTTAATTTCTAAGAACACATGTAATGACCACAATAACAATAAAATGTATCTCTACACTTTTATCCAAATTACCAAAATTTATTATTTGGTCTAAATCT
The DNA here is from genome assembly GCF_002742605.1 of Olea europaea var. sylvestris. Lineage (NCBI taxonomy): Eukaryota > Viridiplantae > Streptophyta > Magnoliopsida > Lamiales > Oleaceae > Olea > Olea europaea. The sequence goes on from NW_019235564.1 coordinate 110,827, forward strand.
ATAACTTACCTTTTGTTTCATTACAAATTCACATATCATTGAATTACTGACCAATTAATTCAAAGTATTATATTTCATAAAAAATTCGACACATGAAAACTTGAACTACTAGAATCTTGAAAATTAAATTAAACGGTCACACATAGATTACAATTCAAGACCCTATAAATGTGGAACCGAACCCGAACCCAAATCCAAACTGTCAGTTCTGATGTGGATTTAATTGTACCCATAACTTAATTTTTAAACCATGAGCTAATAACCCATGCACAAATAGAACATATAAAATATGTCATCAAATTTATATTTCAACACTTTCTTAATTCAGTACAAATATGCCACCAAATATGATCCAACATCTAGCGTAATAACATCCAGTAACTAGCAAAATAAGCCAGCAAATAACTTTTAATATCTAGTAAAGCATAAACATCAAATTACGTACACAAAGAACAAATTAAAAAATAGAATCCAACAATAAGGAAGTACTAGATTCTACAAGTACTAAAGACAAAATAAATTCTTAACCCTGAAAATAACATAACAATCAACGTTTTCGATTCTTTGCATCCTTCATTTCCTTTGCATCTGTTGTATCAGGGTGAATGCATTGTAAAAAATACACAAATTATAAAAAGTAATAAATTCAATTCAGTGTTGAGTACTAATGGTTAAACTCTTCGAGACCTAGTCGATTCTCACTTCCTGTTAAAATGCCTCCCCTTAGCTTGATTAATTAGATTTTATTAATGTGCTGGTCAACTTGGGGGGGGGGGGGGGGGGTCCCAGCTTAATTAATTAGATTTTATTGAGGGGAATGTTTAGTGGCAGTATTATGTCAAACAGGGCAATGATACTAGTGGACATGGTTTCCAAGAACAAAGGTGGTTTTGCCTTTACAGACTAGAAGTAGGCTTTGAAACCATGATGGCGCAAGGACAGTCTCGAGATGGTGTTGAAGGTGCATATATGATTCTGAAGTTCTGCTCCAATTCTAGTGGCTAAAATTCCAGGATTGGTACTGGTACGATGGAAGTGTGGCAAATCATGGATTGAGTTTGTACCAAAAGTTGGAATATTAAAACAGCAAGATGTATTTGTTGGTGAAGTACAACTCTTCAATACTTGAAATGAGTACTGTGTATAGAAATTTTTTGTTATGCACACATTCATACAACATGGATCTAACTCAAGCATTAGGATGGAAAGTTACTGTGGAGCTGGTCTGACATCTTTCATAACAATTTAGGTCGCCAAAAATACTGGCTTTCAATTATTTGTTACTATTTTCTTCACATCATCACTTTTCATTAGCCTCATCATTATTCCCAGCTCTTTTTGTTGAAGATGAGATATATCATATCCTATGATCTGCTTATTAGATTAGTCTTGCACAGTCCCAGGAATGTTGTTTTAGTGTATAACTTCATTCAGCTTCAGACAATCATTATCTCTTGGATATATATTGAAGATTCTTCAATAAAATTTTGTTGTTTTGTAATATTGTATGGTTTGCGTAGGTAATATTTGAATGCTAATATGTTGTTGCAGAATAGATCTTCAATCGCTGGATTCCAGCTTAGATTAAACTTATCAACTAATATATAAACCGACCAATCAAATCACAACCCACAACTCAATCAATTATGGTTGCATTCCTTCTTTCTCACCCACAAAGGGACAACAATATGGTGGTGTTTTGCAATCCACAAAGGCAAAGAGAAGATAGAAGAAGGCACAAACTTGAATAAGATCACAAGGAGGCAGCTGGTTCTCTCTTCTCAAACAAAGGCAAAAACAGATGGCTTCCATACAATAAGATTGATATATATAGCTTTAGGTTATATTATCAATTGGGCTAAGGCACAAAAGATTAGGCCAAGACACAAAGTAATGGGCCAAGTCACAAGGAGGCCCTCTTATAAGTGAATTTGGGCCAAGGCAACATTAAAACCAATTAAGTTGCTACAAGTGGCTCACGTTGTTTTTGGATCGAGTATATGAATTGATTGGTTGATAAGTATTTCACTCATCAACTGAGGCCTATGTAATATAATCAGAAACTATTTAACGTCATTGCTCAGGATTTATTAGGTATCAAAACCCAACATATGTTATTACAAATTCTGCCTTTTATCCTTTTTTTCGATTCAACATTTATCCTGTTCAGCAAACTGTTTTTGAGGCACAACAAATTATGGAGAGCGTATTAATTCGAATTGACCTTATTGATAAGTTAAAAATCTAGGCGTTGGCTACGGTTTACTCAGGTTTCTTGTAGTTGAAACAACTCATATGCTGACTGAGCATCAAGTGGTGCCAACAAGAGGTCACTAATTTGATGATGCGTGGAATTTGCTTTTTCAAATATCAGTGCACTTTTTTGCACATTGTTAGGTTTTATAGTTGTTGGCAATTATTAGACAAAAATATAGTTATAAAAAAGTTTTAAAAGTCAAAGAGTCTATTGGTAGGTTGTATAGATGAACTAGGAGTCCTTGGGGTTATTTATGAAACAAAGAAAAAAGTTGTCAAAATTATGCTAACCTGTCGCCAAGCTGATGCTCGTGTGTCTAAAACAAAAGCATTGTTGCTAGCCTATAGCTCGAGTGGAGCACTCGTCGCTCGAGCGATAGTGTTCCTTGAGAAATCATAGTTCACAATTTTCAAGAATTCTATCTATCCTATAATACCCCAAAACCTCTATACTATATATTCTCACACCCCACTTTGTGAATAAGGTGGGTAGATGATGCAGGAGGATCCGAGTCAAGTGATGCTGATTTGTCAGATTACACGATGATGGCGCTGAGATACCATGAGATGGCAGATCGGCGCAAAGATGGAAAGTAAATCACCATTATTTCCTTAATTGGGAGATTTTGACGCGTCTTTTGTAATTTGGCCATAACTTTGGCTACGGTTATCGGAATCGCTATTATGACCCAAATTCGGAAAGCTCTCTTCGGCGCGCAAGTCGTGGCCACCCAGCTTTGCTCGGTGGACGTCAATTTCAAGCCCAAAATCCACTGTTTTCCTTTCCAAAATTCGATTTTAAGTTATTTTTTACTATTTATGGTAATATTTAGTTTCCTTTTTTTTATATGTTAGAGAACTCGAAATAAGCCAAATTTTTGACAACTTACTTCTTTTGCTTAATATTTTATTTTGGTATAATTTCGGGATTTTGCCATTTTTGGTAATTTTCCAATAATTTCGTATTTCGCAGCTATTTAACCCGGCTTGTGGGTTAGTTTTCAGCATTCTGCATTATTAATAATATTGAGTTGAATTCAGAGTGTTTCTCTATTTTTTTGGGCGTTTTCTATAGTTCTTTTCTTGCGAATCATCTGCTACAACCAGCCAATAGGATAATCACTATCCTACCCGGCGTCAGTAGAACATTGTGTTATAAGAGAGATCAAACCCTACACATCATACATATTACATACAGTTCAATCCTCTCTTAATTCAAGCAAATCATTGAAAACATCAAATCCTCATAATCAAAACACCAAAACTCATACTCCACATAATGTGCCAAATTTTTGAAGATCGAGGAAGGTGAACCAAGTTCCGGTTGAAGGAGAACAAGGAGTTCTCTCGATGACCTACAAAACATAGACGAATTCGGAAGTCCGAGAACTGGTGCAAGAGCATACAGTCCAGGAGGGCCCTAGTGATTATAGTCAAGAGATTAAAAAGTACTAGAGTTAGTCGAGTTTGGACCGTACTGTAAGTTGATTCGTTTATAGTGGATTCTTATTGGTTTGGGCCTGGAGGTTTTTTATTTGAGGGATTTTCTCCATCATCAATTGGTTGGTGTTATTTACTCTTCAGCAATTTATTAACCATGGTAATTCAACGTATGAGAGTTGTGCACGTGAATTTATTTGGATTAATTAATAATTGTGACTTATTGCTTTTATTAATTGGTGAATTTAAATCAGCATAAAACACCTATTCACCCGCTTTAGATGTTACTTGGATTCAACATCGTAATTTCACAAATATCCATGGATAATTGCATTAATGTGCTGTTGTTTGTGGATATTTTTATAAAGTTTGATTGTATTGTTAATCTGATTTATTGTGTGACATAACTTGTGAAGTTCTTGTTTCGGTGTTTTATTCATGTTTTATGAGATGCACCTATATCTTATGAGATTTTCGATTAGCTATGAATTAGGCATAAAAAAATTGTTTACTTTAAATCCTTTTATATTCTTTAGTCGTAGTGAAATAAACCACTCATGGAAGCAGTGAACTCAACTCAGAAAGTGATAAGAAGATGAAGAGAAGTTACATCTATACCCTCGTTGTTGAATATGTGACAGAGGATTTTGTTAGTTCTGGTTATATAACAATAAACATACAGCATGCCTCAGAATTTCCTGACCAAAGAATGTCCCATGCTTGGATCCATCTATACCTCAAACAGTAGAGAGGAATTTTTGTTTAAGTAGAAAAAATTTTGAACAAGAAAAGTATGAATGAAGTTTAGTAGTATTCAAAGAAGAAACCAGTAAATAATTAAAGTGAGACATATTGAGTTATTTAAATTTGGTAACAAGAATGAATTTGGAATTTTTACTAGAGTCCTTTCTAGTCGCTCGTTCCATTTATCTCTTCATTTACTGAAATTCCGAAAGAAGTCAAATTATTGCAACCACATCATACTATGTTCATTTTTGTCTATCCCAATTGTACTAATAACCATGTTAAAATTCTTCTGTTTCAAATCCGTAAATCGTATGAAAATCCAATTGTCCCGTCGAACAAAAGGATATATCATCCAAAATGATGACAAATTTGTCTGCTAGAGAAAATTAGTACATTTGCGACAAAATAGAGTTTTGTACTCAACCATGAAACCAAATTTAGAATATTATTCTTTTAGTTGGAGAAAAATACACTATCAGAAGCTCGACCAACATCTACTTCGCACCATCCAACTCAGCACCAATGCCCCATTGGTTTAGCTTCTCGAGTATTTCTGCCTTAGCCCTTCCCATCAGCAGGGTACGAAGATCAGATTTAGAAAATTCCTTCCTGCTTGTTGACTTGTCACTAGCAGAATTAATTCTTTCAACTCCCAAATTGCCCTTCGGATTTCCAGAGGAAATTGTTTGGGGCGCCCTGCTTCCTGCTGTCATTTGCTTTCTTTCTTTGGTACTTTTTGAATTCTGCCCATTTGTACGCCTTTTCTTGATTGCCTTCTCTGAAGCTGAGGGAAAATCAGATTTATCTGGCGTAAATGTAGCACTTCCAGAGCCACCTGATCCATCAAACATACCTTGTTTCTGTTGCCGTAGGACTGACCAAGGACCAGGTGTTCTGCGAATCTTTCCAGATGAAGGGGCAGGCTTCTCTGTCGCCAAAAGGGGCAGCAAACAGTTGGGACAGACAAGACTTTGGTTCAGATACATCTTGAGGTACTCATATTGCATCCTGCAACCATTGCATGATGACCAAAAAGTTTCTGGTCTTGATGGAGGAGGACTAGGGAGCGGTTGAGAACTAGTACCCTTGTCTTTGTTACATTCCATTTTTCAAAATGATTGTATTCGCCTTTGTAAACCTAGTACACCGGTAGAAGTATGTTCGGTTTTATGAATCTAAACTAGAAACAATGCTAAAACAATAATCATAATGAGGATGCACTAATTTTTAAGTCGATGAATTCAAAGTCGAAAGGCAAACAGTAAAAATAGATGAAAAACTACCAAAATCTTGAAGACTTGGAAAACATTTCGTTGGTTGTATTTTCCTATCAAAAGTAATTTAAGCCGCCAATCAGGTACTCAAATATTATAATGACCCAAGTGCCAATTCGAACTATGCAATTCAATCTCTTCTATTCGAATATTTTATTTTTCTGAACAAAGGATTTGATATTCAATTTATCCTTTAAAAACATCTAAACCCCTTCACTAAATACTAGATATCAACGCCACAGAAATTATTTTTAGCATAACCTCAAAAAAGTTTGAAAACATAAAAGATTAATGATATTCTTCACACACATTTCAATCTAACAGAAGCAAGAAGAAATTTTGACGACAATATCAGAGAAAAAACTTAATCGTTCAAAAGTTATTTTTTTCAAAGGAAATCCAATAGGCTTAAAACTGTATGTATGCATAATTTTAAATAAAATTAAACTCATCACAAGATGAATCTAAGTGACCCTTCTGGTCCAAATGGAAGGAAGAAAACAAAAGATCTGACTAACTAGATACTACCATGCTTATGGAAATTATATAAATCAAGAAGTCAGTGAAGCTAATAATAATCGTCAGTACATAAATGCATATACGTATGCATGCATATGTAAGTAGTTACGTATAGTTCGATTAGCTATTTTCATCACAGACACACAGCTGCATGAGCTAATAAAAAAGAACGGAAGCATTAAAGGCAATAACATAATTCGACAAAAAACTACCTTTTTAGGAAATCTTAACTAGTAAGATCCATATAATTGAAGCGCCTTTCTAGACTGATTCCATACAAATCTGAAAAAGCCAACAAGTGTGGGCCGGGGGGAGACCGAACACAAAAGAGAGGGGGGGGGGGGGGGGGGGGGGGGGGGGGGCAAACACGAAAATGGAATCTTTTTACACAATTTTCGTATATGTGAGTTCTATAAATCTTGACGTAATCCATAGCTTGTTTTGTTAATCAATTTCAATTGAATTTTAATAAATGTTTCCATCTTAAAGATGTTATCTAAGAAACATGAAAGAAAACAACAAGAAACAAAAAACTAAACCAAACATTAAACCCCATGCCAAACCGGCATCAAAACTTCACTCAAACTTATATCCACTTGCAAAGGTCTTCGTACCCTAACACAACAGAAAACAAAACAATATCCTTTAAATAATTCAAACAATATCAGCATCTTTCACGAGAACTCAAAGTGTATTCAATCAGAAGTCGTTGAAGTTTTAATGAAAGATTTCATTTTTGGTCATAGTGGAAAATTATTTCATTTCTCTTTTAACAATGCTAGAAAAAAATTCAAATTCAATAGAACTTCATAGGGACCTCGGCGGTATCTTCTTTCTTCAAAAAGACAAAACAAAAAACAAAAGCTCATAATTATTCCAAGCTATTGAAACAAAAGGAAAAAAAACACACATCAAATAATTCACTCGTACCCAGCGATTCATACCTTGTGTTTCAAATGAGTATAAAGATGCTGATCCTCAATGGTGGAAATGATCTCTAAAATAAATATGAAGCTGTGAATTTTCTTTACTTATTTGCTCATTTCTGAGGGGCATTGACAAGGCTACCAATTTGTAGAGATTATGTGCAATTCGGATGGATTCATCAAATTACTTCACAGATTTCATCAGATTCTTGAGTAGTGCTATCTTTGTAATATGGTCATGATCACCAGAATCTGAGTTAATTACATATGAATATTTACTGAATTTGACAGAGTCGTTTGAGGTTAACTATGGCTGTATCTGACATGCATTGAGGGCCCCATGACACGTCTGAGCTCTCATCACAAAGACTGGGATTGATGGATGTTGGGCAAATTGTTGTCAAATGACCTCCCAAACTATGATGTTGATTCGGTTTAATTCTCAGTCAGCTTTGGCAGATGACTGAATGGAAAATATAGCACCACAATTGAAACACCAGACTCGAAGGTTAATTGGGCCATTTGAAGCAACCTAAATAATTTAGTGTTGCTCATGGCCCAACTCACTTGCTGGATGGCCAACATAAGATAAGCCCACTTGGCAGCCCATTTGTCTATTGATTGGACCTTACTTGATCCATTACTTACCCTATTGTGACTTAACTTACGTGGTCTCATAAGTTAAATATATTGGGTCTTTTCTCCTCCTCTTGCGAGAAAATCATGTGCTTCACTTTCTTTTGAAAGAACTCTCGACCTTCTGCTTCTGTGCTCTTCTGTCCATCTCTATCCCTCTTCATCTCTAGCTTTGTGGTAATTGATATTGTGTGATTGCCTATCTTTGTGGTCTCGTATGCGGATAATCTCTTGGCAACTGCAAGTAAGAAGAACTAGGCATTGTCTTGGATTAGTTTGTTTTGGTTGTGATGAAATTGGAAAAAGAAATTGAGCCTGGCAAACACCTTGGTGGTTAATCCTTTCTTTATATCTGGTCTCAGAGCGTGGGTGGTGAAATCTGACCAAAAGTCGAGAGAAAGGGTTGATTTTTCTTTGTAATTGGATCTGAAATCTTCTAATTCCATCCAAATGCAACCTCTGTTGGACAAACGGATGCCTAACCTATAACCAGTAGACTAAGGCACCTCGGCTGGTAGGGCACATGGAGACGACGTATGGTGGTGTAGGTGACGATTTTGACGAACTCTTTTCGGGCATAATACTTATTTTAATCTCCTAAACATATTAATGTCGTTTGTTAAGTGTTTTGGGTTATGCAAGAAAACTTGGACGATTTTGCTCCTGGATATCAATTTGCTTTTGTGGTTGATTGACATTGGAATATTTGTTGAATCTTTATAGCGAAGAGTGGTGACTTTAAAGCAGCAAATTCACATTTCTTGACTTTTCGGACTCAGATAGGTCTGCTCTGGTAAATTGGTTTAACTTGTTTAATTTCTAGCATTAGCGCATTATTGTGTGGTGTGCTTGTGCTAGAGATTAGGATTACTTGCTCGTACTTGTTTTTTTTAAATCAGCGTATCAGTCTTGGGTGTTATAATTGCTATGAAACTTGTTATCTGTTAGACATCTATTTTTGTTGCATTGTCATTTTTGTTACTTATTAATTCCATTAGAATATCGAGACCTTACCTATTCGAACATTCCCTTGATCTAAGACCATGAGTCTTAAGAAATCCTAGGAATTTAGAACGGCGTATATTACCTGTGAACCTAGGACTACTTTGTGTGTGTTTTGTGGATTTTTGGCTATTTTGTGAAAATAAAAACTCACAACTTCAATTTGGGAAATTTTAATGGAAAATGTGATTTTTTATCTGGCAACAAAAATGAAGGGTATTTTGGTCCAAAAAAAGTTTCAAAAGTCATTTAAGGCAATTTTTCAATTGATTTTTCAAAAGAACAAAAGGAAAAAGTCGATGAGCTTGCTTATACCTTAATCATTTTACACTTGTCTGACGCTGTTATAAGAATGGTGGGTAAATTGAAAACCACCGAAGAACTTTGGAAAAAAATTGGAAGATCTATATTTGCTCAAATCTACCCCGAACAAGCTTACTTACTTGAACGTTTCTTCACCTTTAAAATGAATCCTTCAAAATATCTCGATGACAATTTAGAAATGTTTAACAAATTAGTGCGGAATATTGTTAATTGTGATGAGACAGTGCCTAAAATTTATAAGAACATAATGTTGCTCAATTCTATACCCGACTCATATAAGGAAGTTAAAAATGTTATTAAGCATGGTAGGAACACTTCGACGCCAGAAATTGTCAGACTCTCTTGGAAGTAAGGTGATAGAAATTAGAGCTAAAAAGTATGATAAGAAAAGTGGTGAAATACATATGATGTGGGGTTGAACTCAGTTTAGGCAAAACATCATGATGAATACCAAAGTAGTAGCGAATCAAGTAGAAACAGATGGATGAAGAGGGGCAATGATAGGTCTAGATCAAAGTATGGACTGAAGGTTAGAAAATGTTATGACTATGGGAACATAGGGCATTTTATAAAAGATTGTTATAAGGAGAAAGGTAAGCTAAAAGTTAAGGAAAGAGACGAGGTTTGCGTGTTTCCTCTACTTCTGATGTAGATGACGATGAGGTTTATATGATACAAGTCCCATTGCGTATACTGCTGAACTGAATCTAACTGCTAATTCTCGCATGCATGAGTTGATACTTGATTCTGATGTATCTTTTCATGTAACATTTGAAAAGAATTGATTTGAAAATTTGCATGAATCTAATATTGGGTGTGTTGTGCTGTGTGATAACTTTGCCTATACGATTGCTGGAATTGGTGATATTAATATAAAGTTTGACATTGATTTTGTGTACACCTTCAAGGACGTTAGATATATTCCTGAACTGTCTAGGAATTTGATTTCAGTAGAAAGACTTGAAAATGATGACTTCCTCTTATGTGTTTACCTTATCAAATTCTTGTGTTAATCGAATATCACAGTTACAGCTCATTGTTGCATTATCCACAACAGAGTAAGAATATATTGCTACCATTGAAGCAATTAAAGAAGCTCCGTGGTTTAGAGGTCTACTCCATGAACTTTGTGTCTTGAATGATTATATTGTAGTGTATTTCGATAGTCAATCTTCTATACATTTTTGCAAAAATCATGTCTTTCACGAACGCACTAAATACATTGATGTTAGACTACATTTCATTCGAGATATTGTACCATAAGAGATGGTAAGACTTGAAAAAATCCATACACAATACAACCTTTCAGACAAGGGCACGAAAGTGCTGCCACTGGTAAAGTTTAAAAGCAGCAAGGATCTTCTAAATATTAGTACAGGTAAATGAAGTCTAGCAAACACCTTGGTGGTTAATCTTTTCTTAACAATGGAAGCAATCATTTTTTTATCTCAAAAACACTTCGATGTGTGTGTAATCTTTGCACAAGATAAATATTGGTTTTTTTACTTTTGTGCTTTAACAATTCCATTATTCAATTCATTACTAAGGAAGTCTACATGACGTATGGTCTCGATAAAGAGAAATATGACTAACAATGGTTCAGATAGCTCGAGACAAGGGGAACTTGTGATATTTTGTCATGGGACGAGGACTCTTCCAGGTGTCCCTCATCTGAGATTCCTTAGGAAGAAGATCAAGTTGGCCCTATATATACATACACACTCTCTTAAAAGAGAGGATCCATTGTGCACTCATTCATGAAGCTTTTGTTCATTTCCTATTTTATCCTCTCTAAGTTCATAGTTTGTGGACAACAAAAGGACAATTTGGACATTTCCCTTATGTTTTCCACTTGATGGGTTGAGTTGATTTAGCCAAATATTTTCTTGATTAAGCTTCTCAAATACATTCTTCTTTCTTTCTTATTGTACATTAGGCAAACTATCTATTCTCTCTACAAAGGAACCCCTGGAAAACCCATAGACTTTAACCGACTTTTCATCTTCTCTGTGTATACCAATTATTTTCAGAAATTGTCCACATCCATTATTGCTTATGTTGTCATTATCGAACTCTACTACTGTTGAGAACCACAGCATTCAAAAACTGCTATCACAATTCACTAAAAAAATCTAATTTTAATCCCCACAAAACACATTGTTTGTAAGTTGTAAATATTGGACTCAATTGACGCATGAATGATAAACACCACTAATGTTAAATCGTATTACTATGGAGAAAAGGAGGAGGACAATTAAAAAATTGGATTGAATTATTTACTACAATATTAGAGATGGAGTGCTTTTTGTACTTGAAAAAAAATCAACAATTTAACATTTTCATTATCTTTATTCTTTTTATCATGTTTATAACATATTGATTTCATTGGAGTGTACATATTTTGCATAAAGGTATTTTTAACTTACGGTGTTCCCCAACACATTCTCAATTTACATTACCATCTTCAACTTACATCGTCATTATCATTCCACATTATTTGCAGACAAGCAAATATATGTTCAACTTCACAAGTAAAATACGGATCCATAGACAACATATTGCATGACAGCCTGATAGTTCATCTGCCGTCTCGACGGATTGTTTCGATCATCCTCGACACTTGATCATGACAAATTGTATGAATAATTTTCGACAGTTCATTGCAATTGAGTAAAGTACACTAAAAATTTCAATGTAACAAATATTCGAATACACAGAATTATGTACATATATTATCACGTGAATCTCTAACAGAAACTAGAGACCATAAATATAGTCTACACATAAGCATAATAGTTGCAAAGTTAACAAATTAAACTATGTTACCATTGAATTTCACCTAGGAGCACACAACATTTAAGCAATGGTTATAGCAAACTAAAATATTTATGTGCATCACTAATGTAAACTGTAAAATATTTTAAAGTAAAAAGCTACATAAAAGTACTATCACGAGACGTTTCTATTGTGAAATAAATACATCCAAAAGTACTATCACGTTATTAACTACTTAAAACAACTACTATGTTACCCTTGAGAATATGTGACTGCTTTCCTAGTTAACTCTTACAATGTATTTGATATCTTGCTTGATTTAACGTTGGTTGACTTTTTATCCGCTCCCCCTCGTGAATGAAGTCCTAGTCAATGCAGCAAGCACTCGAACATGTGTCAATTGTTGCATATTTGCGTTAACAACATCCTCACCTTGAACGGATATGGTTGATGTCAATGGTACATCAGTGTATACTCCTATGCAAAAGTGGTTTGAGTTGTATTAGGTACCAAAATTTAATAATGGAAGAAAATAACAGATTCTACCAAATTTTGAAGTATAACATCGAAATGATATGTTTATCTTCAACTAAATATATTTAACATAAAATATAAGAATTTGACATTTGATAACTACCCCACTATGAAACTTACCGTCTGCCACAAGCATAAAGAACTTCATGACTGTCCGGTCATGTACCTTTCGATTCAATACCTTCATACGAAATAATCAAGTTTCAAATGTCAAGGTTAAGAAATCAAAACATTCTAATATTTGTTTTTCAAAATTGAAAGTAGTAACAAATACCAATTGCCTTTTTTACCCATCTAGTTAATGGACCTTTCGGTAGTTTGGGCTACCAACTTTCAGGTCAGTATCTTCATACAAAACAACCATGTTTGAAATCATGAAGATAAAAACTTCAAACAGTGGAACAAATGCATTTTTAAATTAAAGTGATAATACATACCAATCACCTTATTTACCTAGCTAGCCAATGGACCCTCCGGTAGTTCAGGCAAACACCTTTTAGGTCGGTGACTTCTCTATCTAGAATGACAATTTATCTCTACAGATGGATTCATAACTATTATGTCTGTAATTCATGAAGTAATAATGGTGCTCAAATGACATATTATACATTTCAACCCCTAAAATCACATGCAAAAGAGAAGCTTAAGAAAATTTGACTTCTGCAATCAACTGTTGAGAATTTCAGAGTCTAACTGTTGAGAACGACAGTTCATCTGTCGACAGATGATTTCGCTACTGACAGAATGAACATTACATTTCACATTCATATTGGTTTTCCGAGACATGAAGGGCCAAGTTATGACAAACATGATATTTGTTATACTTATAGCTTTCAATAGCAACACTTTTCATATACTCAGCCATAAGTTTTATATATAAATGCAAAGACATTTTCAACAATGAAAATAAAATAATCCAACACTTCAAACAACAGTCAAATAACCTGGAATAATCATATAAAGACACATCTGACCGAGCTTATTTGTGCATGTTGACTAGAATATACCCAATTCAATCTTAGCTCATTTCACAAACTCAAAAATTAATTCAAACTCAATTTGCCCAATAATGACCAATAACCATTATTTACATGAAAGAAAAATGAAAAACATAATTGTAAGAAATAAATTCATAGATAACTTCCATAAACCAAAATGTTAACATTTTCATAGCACTAGAAAAATAAACAACAACAACAAAAATGAGACATATCGTACCAATTCAGGACCAAAATTGTGAAGAATAAAAAAAACAAATATACCTGAATTTGAAAAATCAGAAAAGAAGAGAGCAACAAATGCAAAAATAAAGAAAAAATAAAACCTTAAGAGATTAATGGTAATCTTCGTCGACGGTGGACTGATTAACAATTATTTGGCTTCAAGCTTGTACAAAAATGGAGAAATTTAGAGTCACCGGCGACCTTGTGCGAGAGGAAAGTGAGCCATTTAGATTTAGGGAATGAGAGAGAATGAAAGGATTCTTTTATATATATATATAGTGAAGTGAAAGCATTTGATGTGATGTTTTAAAGCATTTTGTACTATTTTTTCATCAAGTTAAATCAATTTTTAATGATAGACATATGGGGTATTTGAATTATTTAGATCTGACAAACTATAGTTACTACAATGCTTATGGAAATTATATAAATCAAGAAGTCGGTGAAGCTAATAATAATCTTCAGTACATAATTGCATACATGTATGCATGCATATGTAAATAGTTACCTAAAATTGTTCGATCAGCTATTTTCATCATGAATACACATCTACTCGAGTGAAATCGAAAATAAAGGAAGCATTAAAGGCAGTAACATAATCCAACAAAATACTACCTTTCAAGAAATCTTAACTAGCAAGATCCATAGAATTGAAGTCTTCCTAGACTGATTCCATAAAAATTTGAAAAGACAAAAAAATGTAGAGAGGGATAGGGACTGACCACGAAAACATGGGTGGACCCACATGGGGTCAAATGATCCCACAATTTTATTTATTTATTTACTTTTGTAAAGTTTGTCGTCGTTTTCTTCATAGCTTACTTTGACACGCTCATTACGGAATTTCAAATGAAGTCAAAATATTGTATTATTAATACCATTTAAAAATGCTCATAGCTTAGTTTCTACTTATTAATGGCGTTTGAAATGGCCCACAGCAACAAAGTTATGGAGCATCAAAATAGGCTATTTCAAACCAGTATTTTGAGAATTTCGATAATATGCTAACTTTAAAATTTTGCCGACGATTATGCTTCAGCCAAATTCACAAATCGCTTATGTCAATTAGAAGCTCATTTTGAAAACTAAATCTTAGTCATATCGAATGTTTCAAACAATAATTCAAAATAGTTAAACGTGTGTCAAAAGTACGTATCTAAAAAAGACGTCTAACTTGTCTTTCCTTTAATTTTTTTTAATTATTTCATTAACATTTACTATTTTTGCACAACAAATTTCTTAATATAATTTACATCATTTTATTAACAAATTTTACATGGAGAAATGATGTAAAAAAATTTAGGATCGTTATAGATTAAATGTAATTTAAAGTATTTTTGAAAAAAATTTGAATTTCAATTACATCCTAGATTGAATTTAAATTTTATTTCAATTCATTTATTTTATACATTCAACTTGGTTTACTTGCTGCAGGCTTAGCATTTGTCAACGAGGTGGTAAACAAAATTATACAAGTAGCAAAATCCATTTGATAATATTGTTAATAATATAATCATATGATGTTTTCAAAGCATCAAGATGCGTAGACTACAATTTTAGTAGTGTATTGACTTATTTTATTAATATGATGTTGCTTTAAAAAAGATATTTTAATTTTTGACCCCACAATAAAAAAGGTTTGGGTCTGCCCTTCACGAAAACATCATCTTTTGACACAATTTCTACTTTTGTGAGTTCTATAAATCTTGATGGAATCCATAACTTGCTTCGTTAATTAAGTCATGTTATATTTTGATTAACATTTCCATCTTAAAAATATTATCTAAGAAACATGAAAGGAAACAACATGAAACGAAAAACTAAATTACAGAAGATTAATTCACATTCCAAACCGGGATCAAAGCATCACGCAAACCTATATCCACTTGGAAAGGTCTTTCTACCCTAACACAATAGAAAACAAAAATGATATCCTCTAAATAATACAAAAAATATCAGCAACCTTCATGAGAACTCAAATTGTATTCATTCAGAAGTACTTGAAGTTTTAATGATCCAATCTTCAGTGATAGTTGAAACTTACTTCATTTCTCTTTTAAAAATGCAAGAAAAAATTCAGATTCAACAAAACTTCATATGGACCTCGGCAGTATCCTTTTTGTTAAAAAAAAAAATAAAAATGAACAGAGAGGAAAAAACACAAATCCATTCCTAGCAATTGAAACAAAAGGAAAAGAAACACAAGTCAAATAATTCACTCATTGGAAGGATTTTTAATCCATCAATGGGATTATATGTGTGAATAATTGTGCGTTAAATTAAAGGCTATCGAATTCGGTTGAGTCTAATTAAAGTGATCTAATAAGGATTCGGTTTTTTTGGGCTTTAATGTATCCAATTAAAGTGTGGGTTTACATATGTGTAGAGACTGGGCCCAAATCTTAATTCTATGATGGGCCGAATTAGGTCAAAGGGCGTTGCTATATAAATATGGTTATGGTCCTCAGATCACATGTACGTATTATTCATTCTCTACTGCATTTCATCACAAAGAGAAAAAAGGAGACTGCGTGTAGATTTGGAAGACTATACTGCGAAATTCATTATTGCATTAACCATGTTTGATTCAGGTATGCTTCCGTTATAGTTCTTTAATTTCTTGATGATTTAACATGAAAGATCCGGTAATTTAAAAGCATTAAATTATCCTACAAGTGGTATCAGAGCCTTTTCATGTTGAATCATTGAGAATCGAATAATTTATTTGGTTCTTACAATATTTTTACGAAGTTTTCAGATTTGACAATCTTGGATTTAGTTTTGTTGAATTTGAAAACCATTCGGTATAGTTTTTTATTATCTTTCATAATTTGGATTAAAAATAATTGACGTTTGACAAATTTCGGATTTTGGTTTATGGAAATTCATATTTCGGTACAGTATAGTAAAAAAAAAAAAAAAAAAAAGGCCGCCGACGGGTACGGTGAGACGGGGCTGCTCTAGCCGGCGCATTGCAGCGTCGACAATGCACAAGTGCTGCTGTGCCAACGCCACTCCACCAGGCGGCGCCGCTTTGCTCCGCTAGAAAAGAGAGGAGAAAATTTTTAGGTTTTCAGTTTTTTGGTTGATTTGGGGGCGGGGCTTGTCTCGTAAATTAGATAACTTGAGGCCTCTGCTTGCAATTAGGGTTAGGGTTATAAAATTAAGGTTTCAGTCCCTAACATTTAAGTTATATTCAGATTTGGGCCTTTAAGTTTTGGATTTAATAATCCAATCCCCAAAATTTTAAAATTAATTAATTCAGGCCATTAAAGTTCTGAATTTTATAATTAATGCCCTCAAACTTTAATTATTAATTCAAATTGGCCCCGAAGTTTATAATTAATTCAAATTGACCCCTAAAGTTTCAAATTTTCAAAAATTGATCCCTAAATTTTTGAATTGGTCAGTTTTGGCCCCTAAAGTTTTAAAATTTGTTCTAATTGATCCTCTAAAGTATTGAATTAATTAATTATGGTCCCTCAAGTTTCAAGTTTATTAATTTCAACCCCTAAAGTTTGGAATTAATTAATTTTGTCCCCTTAAAGTTTTGAATTATTAATCATAAGGCCCCTAAAGTTTAAAAACTAATCAAAATATGCAAAATTGGTGGTTCTCTTTCTCAAATTTTGGTACTAAGGATTCTTTTAAGAGATATAATATTCTAAAGTTGGTTAATTGAAGCAACATGTTGCCAAAGCAACCTCTCTTGTGGAAATTGACTAACTTAGAATATTAAAAGGTGTTTGTGCATGTGTTATTCATGGAAATATTGGTCAGCCCAAAGGAAGGTCAATATTTAGCCGAATACACGTACACCTATGGTGATAAACGTGTGACGATTATTTGGTTTAATGTGTGATCAATAAATCGATCCAAAGAAAGGTATGTTGATTGACATATTGTTTTATCATCAATATTTGATCACTATGCCAAGAGTACCGCTTACAAGTCAGTCTCTGTCCAAAGACTAGATATTGATGTTGTGCTTGGTATCTTGTGATGGACCCTACCACTATTTGAGATAATTTTATTTGCATTTTAAAGATATTCATGTGAGCTATTCATAATGATTGTTCTCTAATTTAGTTTCAGGTTCTGCTGCTAATATCTCTGCTAGCATCAATTCAATTCCAATGTTAAATGGCACAAATTTCAGGGCGTGGAAAGAGAACGTGATGATTGTTCTCGAAGTCATGGACCTGGACCTTGCTTTACGGGTCGATCAACCTGCTGCACTTACTGATAATAGTACCTCTGATGACAAGAGGGAGATGGAAAAGTGGGAACGATCGAACCGCATAAACTTAATGGTCATGAAGCGTGCTATTCCAAAAGCATTTCGGGGCACTCTGTTCGATAAGGTGACTACGGCTAAGGGTTTCCTTGAGGATCTTGAGAAGAGGTTTGTCAAGAATGAAAAGGCTGAAACAAGTACACTTTTGGCGAACCTTATCTCAATGAGGTATAAAGGGAAAGGAAACATTCGAGAGTACATTATGGAAATGTCTCACATTGCTTCAAAACTAAAGGCACTCAAGTTGGATTTATTTGAAGACTTGTTAGTGCACTTGGTTCTGATATCCCTTCCGGCACATTTTAGTCAATTCAAAGTGATCTACAATTATCAAAATGACTCATGGTCCCTTAATGAGCTCATCTCACACTGTGTCTAGGAAGATGAAGGATTGAATCATGAGAAGACAGAAAGTACTCATTTGGCCACCACCTCTAAGGACAAAAGGAATAAGAAAAGGAAGATTAATAAGGAACATGCGGGCACAGCACCACAAAAGAAACAACATAAGGAACTGACTGAAGATAGTTGTTTCTTCTATGGAGCTGCAGGTCATAAGAAGAAGAATTGCACCAATTACCATACATTGCATGTAAAGAAAGGTATTCTCCTTCATTTGGTTTGTTCTAAGGTTAATTTAACTTTGGTACCTAGACATACATGGTGGATAGATTCTAGTGCAACAACTTACATCAGTATATCCATGCAGGGTTGCCTGAGTTGCCAAAAACTAAGTGATGGTGAAAGATACATCTATGCTGGAGATGACAAGAAGGTGGAAGTAGAGGTAATATTTAGATTATTGTTAAAGACTAGATTTTATTTGGATCTTGTTGAGATATTTATTGTACCGTCTTTTAGACGGAATTTGATTTCTATTTCTGTTTTGGGCAAATTTGGTTATACTTGTTCATTTGGAAATAGAAAATTTAGTTTGTTTCATGATTCAAAATTGGTTGGTTTCGGTTCTTTATCAGGTTACGATAATCTTTATTCAATTGATACAATTTCTTCTTTTAATGAATCCCTGCATGTAAGTACTCGATGTGTAAAGCGAAAATTAACTGGCGATAATTCTGCATCGTTGTAGCACAAGAGATTAGGTCACATCTCCAAAAGGAGAATTGAGAGACTTGTGTCTGACGAGATTCTCGGCCCTCTTGACTTCATAGATTATGATGTGTGTGTCAACTGTATAAAGGGAAAACAAACCAATAAAAGGAGATTTCAAGCTAACAGGACTTCGGACGTCTTAGAACTTATACATACGGATATTTGTGGACCATTCCCTACGGGTTCTTGGAATGGTCAACAATATTTTATAACGTTCATAGATGATTTTTCAAGATATGGCTACGTATATCTCATTCATGAAAAATCACAGTCACTGAATGTGTTCAAAAACTATAAAGCTGAAGTTGAGAACCAACTCGGCAAAAGGATTAAAAGCGTCAGATCTGACCATGGAGGTGAATACTATGGTAGATATGCCGGTTCAAGTGAACAACGTCCAGGACCATTTGCTAAATTTCTAGAGGAATGCGGTATCGTCCCACAGTAAACTATGCCGGGTTTACTCACTATGAATGGTGTTGTTGAGAGACGAAACAAAATGCTTAAAGACATGGTGAGGAGTATGATTAGTCATTCTACCTTACTAGAATCTCTCTAGGGTGAAGCATCAAAGACCGCAGCTTATATACTCCACAGAGTTCCAACTAAGGCTACTAATAAAACCCCATATGAGCTTTGGACGAGCACGAAGCCTAGTTTAAAGCATATACATATTTGAGGGTGTCCAGCTGAGGCAATGCCCTATAAGCCAAATGAAAAGAAACTGGACGCAAAGACCATCAGTTGCTATATTATTGGATATTCTGAAAGGTCTAGGGGTTACAAGTTTTATGATCCCACAACTAAGGCAATTTTCGAGACAGGAAATGCTCAGTTCTTTGAGGATGTTGAGTTTGCGGGGGGAGGGGGGAGGGGAGAAGGGTTACAGGCTTTGTCTTTGAGGAAGAATATGTTGAAATTCCTCTAATTGCCATTGACAATGATCAGGTTTCTATCCCTGACATTGTTCAAGAAGCAACTCTGGATCAAGACAATGTCATACCTCCCTCTCAAGATCAACAAATTGTTCCAGAAGAACAAACTCTACAGCCTTAAGAACCAATTCCATTAAAAAGATCCACTAGAGAGAGGAGAAGTGCGGTTTCGAATGATTACATCGTATTTCTCCAAGAACATGAAGTTGACATTGGAATGGTGAAAGATGATCCGATCAACTTCCGTCAAGCTATGGAAAGTTCTAACTCTCAAAAGTGGCTCGATACCATGAATGAAGAGATAAAGTCCATGAAGGACAACGACGTATGGGACCTCATTCCATTGCCTGAAGGTGTGAAACCCATTGGTTGCAAATGGATATTTAAGACCAAGACGGATTCGAAAGGTGATGTAGAGAGGTATAAGACTCGTCTTGTCGCAAATGGCTTTACACAGAAAGAAGGCATTGATTATAACGAGACTTTCTCTCCGATTTCTTCGAAAGACTCTTTCAGGACTATAATGGCATTGGTAGCGCATTTCAATCTTGAGCTACATCAAATGGATGTTAAGACAGCATTTTTCAATGGTGACATTGATGAAACAATTTATATGGTACAACCAGAAAACTTTGTATCGGACGATGCAAAACAAATGGTTTGTAAATTAAAGAAATCCATCTATGGACTCAAACAGGCGTCTCGTCAATGGTATTACAAGTTTCATCAGGTGATCATCTCATTTGGTTTTGAGATGAATTTGGTCGATGATTGTATATACCATAAGTTCAGCGGGAGCAAGTATATTTTTCTGGTTTCATATGTCGATGACATATTTCTTGCCAGCAACGATATAGGCTTATTGCACGAAACCAAGAGATTTCTAACAAAGAATTTTGAGATGAAAGATTTTGGTGACGCCTCTTTTGTATTAGAAATTCAGATACACCAAGATCGTTCTCGGGGTATTATTGGATTATCACAAAAGAGCTATATCGAAAAACTACTTAAAAGATATGGCATGCAAGATTGTAAACCAAGTGACACCCCTGTGGCTAAAGAAGATAAGTTCAACTTAAGTCAGTGTCCTAAAAATGACTTGGAAATTAAAGAAATGCAGAAAATTCCTTATTCCTCAGCTATAGGGAGTCTGATATATGCTCGGATCTGTACGCGTTCGGATATAGCGTACATTGTTGGGATGTTAGGGAGATATTTAAGTAACCCGAGAATGGATCATTGGAAAGCAGCCAAATGGGTCATGCGGTATTTACAGAGAACAAAAGACTACATATTCACATATAGGATATCGGATCAGTTGGAGATCGTTGGTTATTCTGATTCCGATTTCACGGGATGCCAAGATAGTAGGAGATCCACTTCAGGCTATATTTACCTGCTTGCTGGAGGTGCTATTTCCTGGAAGAGTGCTAAGCAGACACTCATAGCTACTTCCACCATGGTAGCGGAGTTTATAGCGTGTTATGAGGCATCAAATCATGAAATATGGTTGCGTAATTTTGTCACTGGGCTGCGCATTGTGGACAATATAGAAAGACCACTTAAGATATTTTGTGACAATAAATCAGCAGTACTGTATTCCAATAACAACAGGAGCTCAACGAAGTCAAAACATATAGAGATCAAGTTCTTGGCTTTTAAAGAAAGAGTTCAGAGTGGACATGTGTCAATAGAGCATATCGGGACAAACTCCATGGTTGCGGATCCGCTTACTAAGTGATTGATACCCAAGGTCTTCCATGACACATTGCTCATATGGGTGAAATGTCTCTTGAAGATATTTAGTTTCAGTCGGAGTTTGCATTTTTGTGCTAGACACATACACAATCATTTTGGATACAGTTTAAGATTAAAGTTATTTTCGGTTATAAGGTTTATTTGGTTTATTATCTCTGAACTTGTTTAAAATGATCTCACTAAGGTATTAAGGTGGACCAATTGGAAATAGACATGTTACAGATCACATCACATGTAATTTCCATGCTACAGATCTATGCTTGATCTATGTCATTCGGTTATATCGATATACGTGACCATTGATGGGTTTACCTACAATAAAAGTAGCGAAAGCCACTTTGATCCTATGTTGATATGATGGATGGACGGGATTGTTTGGGAATACATTTGGTAATGATAGCAAAATTCTTAGTAATCATAAGGTTATGTTTAATGCATAATTATAAGGTGACACATATAGTCCAAGTGGGAGATTGTAAGGATTTTTAATCCATCGATGAGCTTATATGTGTAATAATTGTGTGTTGAATTAAGGACTATCGAATTCGGTTGAGTCCAATTAAAGTGATCTAATAAGGCTTCGATTTTTTTGGACTTTAATGTATCCAATTAAAGTGTGAGTTTACATATGTGTAGAGACCGGGCCCAAGTCCTAATTCTATGATGGGTCGAATTAGGTCAAAGGACATTGCTATATAAATATGGTTATAATCCCCAGATCACACATATGTATTATTCATTCTCTACTGCATCCCATCACAGAGAGAAAAAAGGAGACTGTGTGTAGATTTGGAAGACTATACCGCGAAATTTATTATTGCATTAACAATGTCTGATTCAGGTACACTTCCGTTATAGTTCTTCAATTTCTTGATGACTTAGCATGAAAAATCTGGTGATTTAAAAGCATTAAATTATCCTACACTCATACCCAGCAATCCGTACCTCGTATTTCAAGCGAGCATAAAAGATGTAGTTCCTCAATGGTGAAAATGATTTCTAAAATAAATATGAGCTCTGAATTTTTCTTACTTATTTGTTTATTTTTGAGGGGCATTGATGAGGCTATCAATTTATAGAGATTATGTGCAATTTGGATAGATTCATCAAATTTACTTCACAGATTTCATCAGATTTTGAATAGTACTACAGACGAATATTTACGGAATTTGACAAAGTCGTATGAGGTTAAAGACGGCTGTATCAGACTATGTACTGTGGGTCCCATGACACATGTCTGAGCTCTCGTCACGAAGGCTGGGAATGATGGAAGCAGTCGGTTTTTTATCTTAAAAATCGTCTGAAGAGTGCATAATCCTAGCACAAGATAAATATTGGTTTTTCATAGAATTTCACTTTTATGTTTTACAACTCAATTATTCAATTCATTAATAGTAAGAAGCCTACATGACTTATGGTCAAAACTGAAGGGAACAAAAGAAAAAGAAAAAGGAAATTACGAGCTAGATATGCAAACTTCAGAAGAAGAGGATCTGAATTAGCTGAAAGACTGAATCAAGATTAGAAAAACTAGATTACCGAACTTCCTTGAGCACCACCATTTATATATAGAAACGACAACTCTTGTAAGATTGGCTATATTCGTTTGGGATACACATTAAACAGAATGTAATTGAAATTAACTGAAGCATTTAAATCTATATGCCAATAAAATAGTCCAATAAAATATGATATTAATTTTTAGAAAAAATGTATTGTTTGATGGGATATCTAAATTTTGAATTGTATAAAGTCACTACTTATTCCGTTGCCTATTTTGATAATTAGTTTTGAACAGGATTCATTAAGTAGAAACATTTTAATGAAAGGCATATATAGGAACAAACAAACTAACTTATTGAACATAGAAATCCCTTGCCAAACCAGCTTCAAAACAAGGAGCAAAAGGATATATCCTTTCAATAATTCAAACACATATCAGCAACCTTCACGAAAACTAAGTGTATCTGCATAAAAATAGTAAGAAATTGATGTATTCAAATCCCTTCAAGTTTTCATGGAAAATTACAATTTCCATGAGTGACAGTAGAAACTTTTTGTCCTTCCAGAATGCAAGCAAAAATTATGATTTAACAAATGCTTCAAATGAAGCTCGGCAATGTTTTCTGTTCTTAAAGAAGTTCTAAGTGTTAAGATTTGGGGTTTATCTTAATAAGGTCAACCTTATTAAGAGGAGTGATCCAAGATCTATTTGAGTTGGTGAATATTTCGATATTTAACTGATGTGGAATTTGGTCAACCTTATTACAAGGAGTGGTCCAAGATCTGTTTAAGTTGGTCAATATTTCGTATTTAACCGATGTGGGATTTATTCCCTTAACACTAAGCAATGAAAACAAAAGCCACAGATAACCCATCAAAAAATTTAGACATACCAGTGATTCATACCTTATATTTCTGAGTGAGTAGAAAAGATTCTAATCCTCCGTGATAGCAAAATTTTCTCTAAAAGGAATAGGAAAAATCATAATTATGTACAAACCACTGGAATTTGTATGTAAATTTGAAATTCATAAAAACCATAAAATATTGATTTTGTACATGACCAGATTCCATGCAAAATCAATACATAAGAAAACCATCAAGATATATATAATTTACCTCGTTCAATAGAAATCTTAAAATCTGAGATGCCGTTTGGGAAATTAGTTGCAAAAAAATGATGAAATAATGATTTTACATCTCTCTTTAACCAATCCGGATCCAAAGAAGTTTAGCAGAAGAAAAATCTACTTGTTAGATTTAGGTAATCCAAAGCTTTGTTTGATAGAAAATTTTGAGAGAAATGAAAAGGGAAGGAGCTTATGGAAATGCCAAGGATTGTTTGCAACTCAAGAGCCAATTTATTTTTGCATTTATTTAGTGCAATTCAAAAATAAATCTTAGTTACAGTAAAATTTTTAGCCATAGTTAGTACGCCAAATTTCTGATTTTCAAATGGTGTTTCTAATTTAGATTGACTTACACGAGCCTTTGCTTAAACTGGATTTCTTTTCCTGTTCATTCAATCCATAATTTAATGATTGTTTTGCCATTATGTGTTTTCCATCCAAGATCCGAGATATCAAATTATATACTCTTTTCTCGACACGAATTGCAATTTTATCAAATTTATTCCCATTTCAGGCAAAATAATCCAATATTTAGCGATTTTTAATGCAACTATGTTCCTGTTATAATAATATCCAGCTTATTTATTATCTTTTCTTATTTTCTGATTTTTCGAATCACTTATAATTTTTCTCAATGGGATTAATGATTCGATTGTCAACACAAATTATATGAATTTGTTGGGAAAACACCTCCCAAAGATAGCCCAAAGATCAAACAAAGTTGACAATGTGAAAATTATCAAACCACTTCAAGAACAAGAAAATGAGGAAGAAATGATTTCAATAGAATATATGAATAACAATGTATTTGGATTACTTGAACAAGCCTCAAGTTAATCCCCAAGAAAGAAAATAACTTTGAATTTATACCCAAGATGAACAACCTTCAATCTTGTAAAATTCTTTCCAAGTTTTCTCTCTTAAAAACGAGCCTAGGTGTCAAGGACCGCAGCTTTACTTAGCCCCTTGACACTATCGCAGCCGCAGTTTGCCCAACTTCGGCCGCACATTGTAAATATTACTTCAAGTTTGAGTTGTAATTTTCGTTTCATTGTAATAGTTATTTTATTTGTAAAATAGCTCTGATATTGGTAAAAGATTAGTATGATTCCTCGTCTTTTAAACGTCTACTCCCGTCACTTGATTTTTTGTTCAGAATGCTATTATAGGGGGTATTAGTCATTCAAAAATCTTTCAAGCTCACTGGTGTCCACCCCCTGCACCAGCATTTGTAATTTTCTGTTTTCATTAATTGTAATGTTCAGTTTTCATCAATCAATGTTCAATTTACTTTCAATGTATTCAAATTCTCAATTGTAAGCTTTCTACAAAATTGCAATCAAATTTTCTTTCGTCCCGACGCGATCGAGAAAAGGCGGAAGGTAGTCTAGTGGAGCATACTACTGCCGCACGGTGTCCCTTTCTGTGCCAAGAAGAAAGGCACCCCGTGAAAGTTGGTATCAGAGCTGCGGCTCACGACCCTCGATAAGAAAGCTATGGATCCAATTACATCACACACCACTGAAGTGGTAGAGCCTCAAAAGAAGGGTACTACGAAACAGCGCGTGGATGCGCTTGATGAGACAACTACTAGGTTGTGCTATGCTGTGGAAGGTCTCGAGGAAAAAGTCGAGATGGCCGAATCTGAGATTCGTGGATTACACATCCAATTGGATGAAATCCAAAGAGCTTGCACAGCAATGACGGAAGCTGCTACAATCATTCCTGATCTGCAGGATGAAATGGAAGCGTTGAGAGCTCAAATGCGAGTACTCCAACGTGCGGTGGGCAATGGGCAAGCTCCCGCACACGAGTATGCTCCTAGACTCAGAATTCCTGAACCGTGTACCTACGGAGGGGCACGTGATGCAAAAGAAGTCGAAAACTTCTTGTTTGATATGGAACAGTACTTTCTAGTAGCTTCGATCGAAGATGAAGCTAGAAAGGTAACCACAGCTACCATGTATCTGGGTGGAGATGCAAAACTATGGTGGCGAACCAAATATGCGGACATTCAGGCCCACAGGATTCGAATTGATTCTTGGGATCTCCTCAAGGAAGCGATCAGATCGCAGTTTTTCCCGGAAAATGTCGAGTATCAGGCTCGACGGGCTCTTCGAGACTTGAAACACACGAGCTCTATTAGGGAGTATGTGAATTCCTTCTCAGGGCATATGCTGAATATTCGGAATATGTCAGAAAAGGACAAGCTCTTCACCTTTATGGAAGGGTTGAAATCGTGGACACGCACGGAACTTCAAAGACAGAAGGTTACTGATTTAAGCACGGCCATGGGAGCCGCTAAATGCTTGAGCGACTACCAAACAGAATCTAGGAAAGATCGACCTTCTGGGAGTAATCAAACAATTGGAGGTGGTAACAGATCTTACAGACCCAGCTCGAACCCAAATGGGGGAGAGCGCTACTCTCAAAATAGAGAAGGAGCCTATCAAAGCACCCGTGGCTTTCAGGGAAATTATCATAACAGCCGTCAGGGAAATTTTAACGGCAGTAATAGTAACAACTGGAACAAAGGAAAAGCAACGGAGGGCCGAACTGATGCCACTCTCAAATTGAAGTGCTTTTTATGTGAAGGGCCTCATCGCGTGTCGGAGTGTCCTCAGAAGCGGATGGTGAATGCATATTGTCAGTTAGCAAGTGGCGGGCCAGGTTCAAAACAAGAGGTCCCGCAAGCTAATTGTCATAATGAGACTGACTCTGAAGAGGATGAGGAAGTAGTTGGGGCATTTTCACATCGATGCAACACACTATCGCATCGGGTTGCTAAAAAGGATGATGTCCCATTGAAAGAGGCAAAGATGGAAGAAGCGAAGGCTCGTATTTGTAGGGCCAAAGGCTTAATGTTCATTGATGTAAAAATCAATGGGAAGCCAATCAGGGCTATGGTGGATACTGGTGCTACCCACAACTACCTTGCATGTACCGAAGTAGAGCGGCTCGGACTGGTTCTAGAAAAGGGTAGTGGAAAAGTCAAAGCAATCAACTCCGCTGCTCAACCAATAGCTGGAGTGGCGAAATCGGTGTTGATCAAAGCAGGTCCTTTCGAGGGAAGGACAATTTTATCTGCAGTTCAGATGGATGATTTCAAGCTTATTCTAGGATTGAAATTTCTTCGGGATACTAAGACAGCGGTGTTGCCATATTCCGATTCGTTAATGATGATGGGTAATAAGCCGTGTGTCATCCCTACACAAGTTGGGAGGATGGGCGAGAAGAGTATCTTAGCCATGCAATTTAGTAAAGGTTTCAAGAAAAATGAACCCTCTTTTTTGTGTACTCTTCGATTAGAGGAGGTTGAGGAGGCGAATGGTCCTATTCTAAAACCCGTTAAAAGGCTTATTCAGGAATTTGAGGACATCATGCCGGAAGAATTACCAAAGAAATTACCACCAAGAAGGACGATTGATCATGAGATCGAACTTATTCCAGGCGCTAAAGCTCCCGCCAGGGCACCATACCGTATGTCTCAGCCTGAGCTTGAAGAGCTTAGGAAACAGTTGGAGGAAATGTTGGAGAGTGGAATCATTGTGCCTGCGAAGTCGCCATACGGAGCTCCTGTATTGTTTCAGAAAAAGACTGATGGTTCTCTTAGAATGTGCTGTGACTATCGAGCCCTGAACAAGATTACTGTAAAGAATAGCTATCCTATTCCACTGGTTGCAGATTGCTTCGATCGACTGAGTCGGGCGAAGTATTACACAAAAATTGATCTTAGGTCCGGATACTGGCAAGTTCGGATTAAGGAGGGAGACGAAGCAAAGACTACGGTGGTAACCAGATATGGAGCCTTTGAATGTAAGGTGATGCCTTTTTGGTTTGACAAATGCTCCAGCAACATTTTGTACTATGATGAATCAGGTACTCCACGGGTTCTTAGATGATTTTGTCGTGG
>NW_019235564.1:140200-189125 GCF_002742605.1 Olea europaea var. sylvestris
TTTGTTTGATAGAAAATTTTGAAAGAAATGAAAAGGGAAGGAGCATATGGAAATGCCAAGGATTGTTTGCAACTCAAGAGCCACTTTTATTTTTGGATTTATTTAGTGCAATTTAAAATTAAATCTTAGTTACATTAAAAATTTTAGCCATAGTTAGTACGCCAAATTTCTGATTTTCAAATGATGTTTCTAATTTAGATCGACTTACACGAGCCTTTGCTTTAAATGGATTTCTTTTCCTGTTCATTCAATCCATAATTTAATGATTGTTTTGCCATTATGTGTTTTCCATCCAAGATCCAAGATATCAAATTATATACTCTTTTCTCGACACAAGTTGCAATTTTATCAAATTT
The DNA here is from genome assembly GCF_002742605.1 of Olea europaea var. sylvestris. NCBI lineage: Eukaryota > Viridiplantae > Streptophyta > Magnoliopsida > Lamiales > Oleaceae > Olea > Olea europaea. The sequence continues at coordinate 140,557 of NW_019235564.1, forward strand.
ATTCCTATTTCAGGCAAAATAATCCAATATTTAGTGATTTTTTATGCAACTATGTTCCTGTTATAATAATATCCAGCTTATTTATTATCTTTTCTTATTTTCTGATTTTTCGAATCACTTACAATTTTTCTCAATGGGATTAATGATTCGACTGTCAACACAAATTATATGAATTCTTTATGGATTCATTAAAATTAACTGTACTCATTACATTGGATAGTGTTAAATGTATTAGTCTTTGTGACCTAACTATGATCATTGAAATCTGAGTCTCTTGCACACAATTTCATTTATTGCATTTGGCAAAGTCTGTATCTCAAGTTATGTACAGTGGGTGCCCACGACGCACATCTGAACTGTCATCAGAATGTAGGCTTTGTGAATTGCATCAGCCTTCGTGTGAGAAGAGAAGCTGATGAAGAAGAAAAGCTGAAGAAGCCAGCGCCTAGGCGCCCCGAGTGCAGAATGCAAGCAGAATGTTGGCGCCTAGGCGCCACTAGGCGCCCCGATAGGTATATATATCGCCATTTTTTTCCCTCTTTTATAAATACAAGACCTAGAGCCCGGTTTTAAGAGAAGAAAAGAGAGAAAACTTGGAGAGAATTTTACAAGATTGAAGGTTGTTCATCTTGGGTATAAATTCAAAGTTATTTTCTTTCTTGGGGATTAACTTGAGGCTTATTCAAGTAATCCAAACACATTGTTCTTCATATATTCCATTGAAATCATTTTTTCCTCATTTTCTTATTCTTCAAGTGGTTTGGAAATTTTCACATTGTCAACTTTGTTTGATCTTTGGGCTATCTTTGGGAGGTGTTTTCCCAACAATTTGGTATCAGAGCTTCTTCCTAAATCAAGGTGGTTAAGCTTCGATTTTGTGGTGAGTTACTTGAACTTTGTTGTGCACAAGGTGTTTGTGAAAATTCCCAAGTGAACTTTGGTGATTTATTTTCGGTAAACAAGTGGATAAATCATGTCTACTAGAGGAATGGTGAAGATTGGAAAGTATGAGATAGAGAAATTCAATGGGAAGAATGATTTTTCATATTGGAGAATGCAAATGAAAAATTTGTTGATTTCTTAAAAGTTGCACAAAGCATTGGCGGGAAAGGAGAAGAAGCACGTTAATATGTCGGACGAGGATTGGGAAGAGCTAGATCTTGAGGCACGAGCGTCTATCATTCTTTTCCTTGAAAGAGATGTTGCTTTCTTGGTTGATAGTGAGCTAACGGCGGCGGATGTGTGGACAAAGTTGGAGGCGAACTTCATGACGAAAACTCTAACAAATCGGATCTATTTGAAGTCCAAATTGTATACTTGCAAGATGGATGAAGGTACACCAATCCGGGAGTATGTCAACAAGTTTGATAGGATCATATCGGACTTGAAGGACATTGATGTGGATGTAGATGATGAGGATCAAGCACTTCTACTACTTCTTTCATTGCCAAAGTCTTACGAGAACCTAGTACAAACATTGATGCTTGTGGGTGATAAACTTGTGATGGAGGACACTAGAACGTCACTTCTAGCAGATGATCTTCGAAAGATTGCAACTAGTGGCATGTCTACCATTGGTAACAAGGAGCAAGCTCAAGGATTGTTTGTAAGGGGTAGAAGCAATGTGCGACCAAAGGGCAAGGGAGAAAAATCTAGATCGAGTTTTAGACCTCTTGCGGAAAGGTCTTGTTTCAAATGCGGCGAGTTTGGGCATTTCAAGGCGAATTGTCCTAACAAAAAGGGTTGGAAGAAGAATAATAAGAACAACAACAACGGGAAGGTGCAAGTCAAGCAAGAGGTAAGCTATGCCTGGGAAGGAGGGGAAAGCGATGAGTGCTACACCATCTCTTGTGATGAAGAAACCTCCGGTAAGTGGATTCTTGACTCTGGATGCTCTTACCATATGTGTCCAAATAGGAAGTGGTTTACTACCTATAGAAGCACTGATGGTGGAACCGTGTTGATGGGTAATAACTATTCTTGTAAAATGGTGGGGCTTGGTTCAATTAGAATCAAGATGCATGATGGAGTGGTTAGAACATTGATGGATGTTAGACATGTTCTTGATTTGTGAAAGAACCTTATTTCTATTGGTGCCTTAGACTCCGGTGGTTGTAAGATTGTAACATGGAATGGAGTAAAGAAGGTTGTTCGTGGTTCTTTGATTGTGATGAAGGGTATTCGTGAAGGCAATCTCTATGCTCTTTAGGGTACTACAGTTACTGAAGATGTAGTAGTTGGAACAAGTGGAAGTGGTGGAGACCCATGTAAGTGCACTCGACTATGGCATAGGAGGCTTGGGCATATGTTTGAAAAGGGGCTAGATTTGCTAGTCAAGAAAGGTTTGCTAAAGAACTTGAAGAAGCCTTGCATGGACTTTTGTGAGCATTGCGTGTACGACAAAGCACACCGAGTTCAGTTCCAGCCAAGCAAACATAGAAGCAGAGGCATTCATGACTATGTGCACACGGATGTATGGGTACCGGCTTCTGTCACTTCCAAAGGCGGTTCCAGGTATTTTGTTACATTTGTTGATGATTATTCTAGATATGCTTGGATTTATTTTTTGAAGCATAAGAATGAGGTATTCGACACTTTCAAGAAGTGAAAAGCAATGGTTGAAAATAGAACAGGAAAGAAATTGAAGACACTGCGATCTGATAACGGTACTAAGTATATAGATGGTGCTTTCAAGGAGTTCTGTGGTAAGGAAGGCATTGTGAGACACTAGACAGTAAGAAATACACCGCAACAGAATGGGGTCGCGGAAAGACTGAATCACACATTTCGAGAGAAATCGATGTGTATGCGATCCTATGCTAGTTTGGGCAGAGAATGGTGGGCAGAGTCAATTGCAAATGCTTGCTACATAGTGAACCGGTCTCCACATTCAAGGTTAGATGGAGATATACCTTACAGGGTATTGACAGGAGAACATGCCGATTATGAGAAACTCAGAACATTCGGATGCACAGCCTACTATCATGTCAACGAGGGAAAGCTCGATGCGAGGGCCAAGAAGGCTATATTCTTAGGGTATGCAGCAGGTGTTAAAGGCTATCGCCTTTGGTGTGTAGAGGATTCTAAGTTCATAATCAGCAGAGATGTTACTTTTGATGAGAACTCCATGATAGCTTCGTTGAAAGCTACAGTGCCCGGTGGGGATGATGTTGAGACTACAATGTCTCAAGTTGTTGACATAGAACCTAGAGATCAACCTGATTCTAGGCATGTTCAAGAGGAGCATCAAACAGATACTCAAGATGAGAGTGATGATGCACTTGAACAAGAGGCGGTTCAACAAGAGAATGTACAGGCACAGCAACAACAGCAGCTTGCAGATAACTTGGCTTCCTCTAGGCCACGCCGTACTTACAAGCAAGTTCTAAAGTTGGGGTCAGACGAGCCTTTGAGGCACTATGGGCAGAAAAATTTGGTTGAGTATGCACTCTCGGTGGAGGATGATGAGCCTACCACTTTCAAGGAAGCTATTTTAAACAACAATAGCGAGAGTTGGTTGGCGGTAATGGAAGAGGAGATGGAATCACTTCACAAGAACCAAACATGGGAGGTTGTCCCATTGCCCATAGGTAAGAAAGCTATTGGTTGCAAGTGGTTGTATAAAAAGAAGGAGTATCCTACCAAGCTCGGTGGTACAAGATTCAAAGCAAGGTTAGTGGCTAAAGGGTTTGCACAAAGAGAGGGAGTTGACTACAATGAGATCTTTTCTCCTGTGGTCAAGCACACTTCCATTCGGGTGCTATTGAGTATTGTTGCTCATCATGATCTTGAGTTGGACCAACTCGATGTCAAAACCGCCTTCTTGCACGGGGACTTGGATGAGGAGATCTATATGCATCAACCTGACGGTTACAAGGTTGAGGATAAGGAACGTTAGGTATGTCGCTTGAGAAAATCATTATATGGATTGAAGCAATCTCCAGTGGTACAAGCGATTTGACTCCTTCATGCTAAAGCATGGTTTCTCCAGAAGTGAGTATGACTGTTGTGTTTATATTCGGAAACTTTGGGGAGGTAACTATATCTATCTTCTTCTATATGTGGATGATATGCTTATCGCTTCGAAAAGTAAGGCGGAGATAAATAAGTTGAAATCTCAACTTGGTAAAGAGTTTGAGATGAAGGATATGTGGGCTGCTAGGAAAATACTGGGTATGGAGATTAGAAGAGAGAGGACGAACCGGCGAATGTTCTTGAGTCAGAAAGGCTACATTGAGCGGGTTATTGCTAGGTTCGGGTTGCAAGGTGCAAAGTCAGTGGTAACTCCATTGGCTCCACATTTCAGGCTCTCTGGTAAACAGTCTCCTACTACATCGGAAGAAAAGGTACACATGGATCGTGTGCCTTATGCTAGTGCAGTTGGCAGTTTGATGTATGCCATGGTGTGTACACGCCCAAATATTTCACAGGCGGTTAGTGTGGTCAGCAGATTCATGGCGAATTCGGGGAAGGCACACTGGGAAGCTGTGAAGTGGATCCTGAGGTACTTAAAAGGTACCGCGGATACGAGTTTATGTTTTGGTGGAGATGCATGTCATATAAGTGGGTTTGTGGACTCGGATTATGCAGGTGATCTAGATAGACGACGATCTACTACCGGATATGTGTTTTGCATACATGGTGTCCCAGTTAGTTGGCGATCGATGTTACAGGCTACAGTTGCTCTTTCTACTACAGAGGCCGAGTATATGGCTATAGCAGAGGGAGTGAAGGAAGCATTGTGGTTGTGGGGTCTTCTAGATGATTTGGGGATTGAGCAGGATTGTGTGGACTTGTGGTGTGATAGCCAGAGTGCGATTCACTTGGCTAAGAATCAGGTTCATCATGCTCGAACCAAGCATATTGACGTCAGGTATCATTTTGTGCGTGATATTATAGAGGAAGGTGATATTTCACTCTCAAAGGTACACACAAATGAGAACCCAGCTGACATGTTAACCAAAGTGGTAACGGGTAGCAAGTTTCAACATTGCTTGGACTTGCTTCACATTAGTCCGTGTTGATATGCCCATATGGGCATGGCCCTTCGGGGCGAGGTTGAAATGAGGTGGAGAGTATATGAAGGTGGAGGTGAACTACGGAGGCTTGATCCCGAGTTTTGGGTACGTAGGCGATCATGGTTTGAATGGTGCAGCCGAGTTTTGGTGCTTGCTTCTTCTTCTTGTGTTCGTCTAAAATTTGAGGTTTATCAAATGATGTACGAGGTGGAGAATTGTGAGAAGAGAAGCTGATGAAGAAGAAAAGCTGAAGAAGCTAGCGCCTAGGCGCTGGAGTGGACGCCTAGGCACCTGCAAAATGCAGGCAGAATGTTGGCGCCTAGGCGCCACGATAGGTATATATATCGCCATTTTTTTCCCTCTTTTATAAATACAAGACCTAGAGCCCGGTTTTAAGAGAAGAAAAGAGAGAAAACTTGGAGAGAATTTTACAAGATTGAAGATTGTTCATCTTGGGTATAAATTCAAAGTTATTTTCTTTCTTGGGGATTAACTTGAGGCTTGTTCAAGTAATCCAAACACATTGTTCTTCATATATTCCATTGAAATCATTTCTTCCTCATTTTCTTGTTCTTCAAGTGGTTTGGAAATTTTCACATTGTCAACTTTGTTTGATCTTTGGGCTATCTTTGGGAGGTGTTTTCCCAACACTTCGTAAGATTGTTAAGATCATTAGAATCTGAATTTTGTATTTAATACATGTCATCAACATTTACCAAAGCCAACCATGGTTAATGAGAGTTAGACCCACAACACGTGCATTTGAGTTGTCATCGCCAAATGCAGCTCTCTTTTTTCATGACAAAGAAATTATCTGGTGTGTTCAGTTTTCATCCGCTCATCATACAGCATCGTCCAATTTTAATACTCTACAGGCAAAAATAAGTTAGCAGCATATGGTTGGAAAAATAAATCATAAAGCATTCTGTTTCTATATATCACATGTCAACGGATTTTTTGTACTTCTAGTTATTAGGATTTTTAAGACAATATTGATATCAGATAGCTAATAAGCAGCATGCTAATATTACGCGACGACTTTATAATTAAAGAAACAAATTGTAGCTACAAAAAGGATCACGAGAGACGTAAAGCAACTCGATCCTTCAAAACAATAATGTTTCTAGTTGGAGTCACTTCGACAATAGGTGTATTTAATTTATCTTATAAGATTATCGAAACTTTAAAGTTATGTCAACCTATTACAGCCTCCTTTACCTGAACTTACGATTAGCAACTAAGACGCTAAGAATTTTTGTTTGCAGACACAGCAAACGACTCATTTGTTCTTGAAATTTGGTAAAAGTAAATTATATGATCAGTCGAAAAGTTTATCAATGAAATTTGTACCAATTAGAATCTCAATTTGTTTGGAGGTCGATACATTTCTTTTTGATAAAATGACCATCCACCTTCACACATGAAGCATATGGTTACATCTACGAAATGTTACCACATAACATCATCGCCAGTAAGGATTCCACACAAAATGCATTTGAATATGTGAGATAAGAAATCAGACGCTACTTGTTGAAACAAGCTTCATTTATAATTTTAGTTTCAAAAACTATTGATAAATGTTTTAATAAACAAAAATATAACCACTTTTTTCTCAGTGCTACTATTTGTGCTATGCAATCCTCCATTCAGAACATGTTTCAAAGTTTTCAACAGCCGCTGTTACTTCACAGTCGCACTCTCGTCGGTCTCCAATTCCACAATGTGAGAGAAACTAAATAACAATACTAGACAGGTATGTTAATATCTGATTGTGAGTATCCAACTTCTTCTTCCTCATTAAGGCATATACTTTCTCAACAAACTCGGGCAGCTTCCATACTTTCCCTTTAGATTTCCAGAGAACACTACTTAAAAACAGAGTTTCAGGTACGGATTTTCCGTTCCTAAAGCTTCAATATCCGTTGCTAATAATCTTTACCAACGGAATATTTGCAACCACAAATCTGTTGGTAATTTGAGGGTCGCTGATAGTTACCAACAGATCATGCCGTAAGTAAAGAGTAAACATTTTACCAACGGAAAATCCGTTGGTAAAGTGCGAATCTTTTACCAACGGAATTTTCGTTGGTAAAAGTCGTAACCAATATCAACCGATTTTCCGTTGGTAAATATCTATCATTACAATTGGTGAAAATCAATATTGTAAATAATCGTATAGTAAAAAAGTTATTTATTTATTTATTTATTATTATTATTATTTATTTATTTATTTATTTAATAATTATAATATTTTTTTATTTTTAGTCAACTAAATTGAAAGGCCAAAATATTGTTTAACTCCATATTGGATCACAAATTTATAGAGGGCAACTACAAAGATATTGTTGTAAACTTACGATATGGGATAAATGAATTATTTTTACCAACGGAATATCCGTTGCTGAAAGTTCAAAATGTTAAACGGTTATATTAAGCACGGAATATTCGTTGGTAAAGAGATATCATTTTTACTAACAGATAATTTGTTTCTAATTACTAACGGAATATCCGTAGGCAAAAGATCAAAATGTTAAACGGTTATATTAGGCACGGAATATTCATTGGTAAAGAGATATCATCTTTACCAACGAAAAATTCGTTAATGATTATTGTAGCTAAAAGTGAATTACTTTTACCAACGAATAATCCGTTTCTAATTACCAATGGATGCAATCCGTTGGTAATATTCAGTACATCACCTACGGAATATCCGTTGGAGGAAGATCCAAATGTTAAATGATTATATTAGACACGGAATATCGGTTGGTAAAGAGATATCATTTTTACCAACGAAAAATTCGTTGCTAATTATCGTAGCTAAAAGTGAATTACTTTTACCAACGGATATTCCGTTTCTAATCACCAACGGATGCAATCCGTTGGTAATTTTCCATAGGTGAAAAGCTATTTTTTAGTAGTGGAAGTTCAATGGGCAACCATATTTTGTGCTGTGCATTCGTTGGTAATTTTCCGTAGGTGAAAAGTTATTTTTTAGTAGTGGAAGTTCAATGGGCAACCATATTTTGTGCTGTCAATGGGTTTCCTTCTTTGGCATCATTGCAGTTCTGTTCATCAACGTGCCTGTTTTTCATTGGCTTCTGAGAAGCTGAGGGAGCATCACTTGAGTCTGGGGAAATATTATTCTTCTGTAGAGCCTCCTCACTCCCCTCCATAGCAACTGCCTCTTCACACCCTCACTTGACTCTCGAAAACTGATTGGACTTGCTGTGAAGTTTGAGCGGCTCTAGTATCTGAAGCTGCCACACTTCCAGAACACCTGGATGTGTGTTGCATATTTTTTTTCACAAATGTATGATATTGTAACAATTAATAAGTAGACCTATGAGTTCAGATGATTGTTCCCACGAGAACTATTATTTAATTTTTAATATATTATTTCTAACTCCTAATTGACAAAAAATAAAAGTTGTGACTATTGACCTAAATTATCTAATTATACTAATGTTACCTCAATGCACAAAGTAACCAAATTAGGGGTTTTTAATGTATAAATGTAGATGTCATTAGGGTTTTAACGTATAAATGTGGATATTAGAACTTACAACTTTATTTAGGGATCATCTTTAATTCTCTTATTAAGATTCATAACTATTGTATTAGTCGGTCGAAATCTTCTTAATTAATCAATTTATGTCTCTCGAGTTCAAATTAATCATATTTAACTAATTCAATTCACCATATCTCTACTTGAATACAAATAAACTTTAATTTAATGCATTTAATTTCTAAGAACACATGTAATGACCACAATAACAATAAAATGTATCTCTACATTTTTATCCAAATTACCAAAATTTATTATTTGGTCTAAATCTATAACTTACCTTTTGTTTCATTACAAATTCTCATATCATTGAATTACTGACCAGTTAATTCAAAGTATTATATTTCATAAAAAATTCAACACATGAAAACTTGAACTACTAGAATCTTGAAAATTAAATTAAATGGTCACACATAGATTACAATTCAAGACCCTATAAATGTTGGAACCAAACCCGAACTCGAACCCAAATCCAAACTGTCAGTTCTGATGTGGGTTTATTTGTACCCATAACTTACTTTTTAAACCATGAGCGAACGACCCATGCAGTACTAGAACATATAAAATATGTCATCAAATTTATATTTCAACACTTTCTTAATTCGGTACAAATATGCCACCAAATATGATCCAACATCTAGCATAATAACATCCAATAACTCAAAATAAGCCAGCAAATAACTTTTAATATCTAGTAAAGCATAAACATCAAATTATGTACACAAAGAACAAATTAAAAAGTAGAATCCAACAATAAGGAAGTACTAGATTCTACAAGTACTAAAGACAAAATAAATTCTTAACTTTGTAAATAACATAAGAATCAACGTTGTCGATTTTTCTTTGCATCCTTCATTTCCTTTGCATCTGTTGTATCAGGGTGAATGCATTGTAAAAAATACACAAATTATAAAAAATAATAAATTCAATTCAGTGTCGAGTACTAATGGTTGAACTCTTCGAGACCTAGTCGTTTCTCACTTTCTGTTAAAATGCCTCCCCCGAGCTTAATTAATTAGATTTTATTAATGTGCTGGTCAACTTGGGGGGGGGGGGAGGAGGATGTTTAGTGGCAGTAATATGTCAAACAGGGCAATGATACTAGTGGACATGGTTTCCAAGAACAAAGGTGGTTTTGCCTTTACAGACTAGAAGTAGGCTTTGAAACCATGATGGTGCAGGGACAGTCTCGAGATGGTGTTGAAGGTGCATTTAAGATTCTGAAGTTCTGCTCCAATTCTAGTGGCTAAAGTTCCAAGATTGGTACTGGTACGACAGAAGTGTGGCAAATCATGGATTGAGTTTGTACCAAAAGTTGGAGTATTAAAACAGCAAGATGTATTTGTTGGTGAAGTACAACTCTCCAATACTTGAAATGAGTACTGCGTATGGAAATTTTTTGTTATGCACACATTCATACAACATGGTTCTAGCTCAAGCATTAGGATGGAAAGTTACTGTGGAGCTGGTCTGCCATCTTTCATAACAATTTAGGTTGCCGAAAATACTGGCTTTCAATTATTTGTTACTATTTTCTTCACATCATCACTTTTCATTAGCCTCATCATTATTCCCAGTTCTCTTTGTTGAGGATGAGATATATCATATCCCATGACCTGCTTATTAGATTAGTGTTGCACACTGTCCCAGGAATGTTGTTTTTAGTGTATAACTTCATTCAGCTTCAGACAGTCATTATCTCTTGGATATATATTGAAGATTCTTCTATAAATTTTTTTTGTTGTGTAATATTGTGTGGTTTGCGTAGGTAATATTTGAATGCAAATATGTTGTTGCAGAATAGATGGATTCCAGGCTTAGATTAAACTTATCAATCAATATATCAACCAACCAATCAAACCTCAACCCACAACTCAATCAATTATGGTTCTATTCCTTCTTTCTCACCCACAAAGGGACAATTATATGGTGGTGTTTTGCAATCCACAAAGGCAAAGAGAAGATAGAAGAAGGCACGAACTTGAATAAGATCACAAGGAGGCAGCTGGTTCTCTCTTCTCAAACCAAGGCAAAAACAAACGGCTTCCATACAATAAGATTGATATATATATAGCTTTAGGTTATATTATCAATCTAAGGCACAAAAGATTAGGCCAAGACACAAAGTAATGGGCCAAATCACAAGGAGGCTCTCCTATAAGTGAATTTGGGCCAAGGCAACATTAAAACCAATTAAGTTGCTACTAGTGGCCCACGTTGTTTTTGGGTCGATTATATGAATTGATTGATTGATAAGTATTTCACTCATCGGCCGAGGCCTATGAAATATAATCCCAAACTGTTTAACATCATTGCTCAGGATTTATTAGGTATCAAAATCCAACATATGTTATTATAAATTCTGCCTTTTTATCCTTTTTTTTGGATTCAACATTTTTCCTGTTAAGCAAACTGTTTTTGATTTGAGGCACAACAAATTATGGAGAGCGTATTAATTCGAATTGACCTTATTGATAAGTTAAAAATCTAGGCGTTGGCTGAGGTTTACTCATGTTTCTTGCAGTTGAAACAACTCACATGCTGACTGAGCATAGAGTGGTGCCAACAAGAGGTCACCGATTTGATGATGCGTGGAATTTGCTTTTTCAAATATTAGTGCACTTTTTTGCAGATTGTTAGGTTTTATAGTTGTTGGCAATTATTAGACAAAAATATAGCTATAGAAAAGTTTTAAAAGTCAAAGAGTCTATTGGTAGGTTGTATAGATGAATTAGGAGTCCTTGGGGTCATTTATGAAACAAAGAAAAAAGTTGCCAAAATTATGCTAACATGTCACCAAGCTGATGCTCCTGCATCTAAAACAAAAGCACTGTTGCTAGCCTATAGCTCGAGTGGAGCACTCGTCGCTCGAGTGACGGTGTTCCTTGAGAAATCCTAGTTCACAATTTTCAGTAGCTCTATCTATCCTATAATACCCCGAAACTTCTATACTATATATTCTCACGTCCCACTTTGTGAATAAGGTGGGTAGAACATTGTGTTATAAGAGAGATCAAACCCTACACATCATACATATTACATACAGTTCAATCCTCTCTTAATTCAAGCAAATCATTGAAAACATCAAATCCTCATAATCAAAACACCAAAACTCATACTCCACATAATGTGCCAAATTTTTGAAGATCGAGGAAGGTGACCCAAGTTCCGATTGAAGGAGAACAAGGAGTTCTCTCGATGATCTATAGGAGATAGATGAATTCAGTAGTTCGAGAACTGGTGCAGGAGCATGCAGTCCAAGAGGGCCCTGGTGATTACAGTCAAGAGATCAAAAAGTACTAGAGTTAGTCGAGTTTGGACCGTACTATAAGTTAATTCGTTTATAGTGGATTTTTATTGGTTTGGGCCTGGAGGTTTTCTATCTGAGTGATTTTCTCCATCATCAATTGGTTGGTGCTATTTACTTTTCAGCAATTTATTAACTGTGGTAATTCAACGTATGAGAGTTGTGCACGTGAATTTGTCTGGATTAAGTAATAATTGTGACTTATTGCTTTTATTAATTGGTGAATTTAAATTCAACATAAAACACCTATTCACCCCCTTTATATGTTAGTTGGGTCGAACATCGTAATTTCACAAATATCCATGGATAATTGCATTAATGTGCTGTTGTTTGTGGATATTTTTATAAAGTTTGATTGTATTGTTAATCTGATTTATCGTGTGATATAACTTGTGAAGTTCTTGTTTCGGTGTTTTATTCATGTTTTATGAGATGCACCTATATCTTATGAGATTTTCGATTAGCTATGAATTAGGCATTAAAAAAATTGATTACTTTAAATCCTTTTATATTCTTTAGTCGTAGTGAAATAAACCACTCATGGAAGCAGTGAACTCAACTCAGAAAGTGATAAGAAGAAGAAGAGAAGTTACATCCATACACTCGTTGTTGAATATGTGACAGAGGGTTTTGTTAGTTCTGGTTATATCACAATAAATATACAGCATGCCAAAGAAATTTCCTGACCAAAGAATGCCACATGCTTGGATCCATCTATACCTCAAACAGTAGAGAGGGATTGTTGTTTAAGTAGAAAAAAAGTTTGAACAAGAAAAGTATGAATGAAGTTTAGTAGTATTCAAAGAAGAAACTAGTAAATAAGTAAATAATTTAAGTGAGACTTGTTGAGTTATTTAAATTTGGTAACAAGAATAAATTTGGAATTGTTACTGGAGTCCTTTCCAGTCGCTCGTTCCATTTATCTCTTCGTTTACTGAAATTCCGAAACAAGTCAAATTATTGCAACCGCATCATACTATGTTCATTTTGTCTATCCCAATTGTACTAATAACCATAATAAAATTCTTCTGTTTCAAAACCAGTAAATCATATGAAAATCCAATTGTCCCATCAAACAAAAAGATATATCATCCAAAACGATGACAAATTTGTCTGCTAGAGAAAATTAGTACATTTGCGACAAAATAGAGTTTTGTACTTAACCATGGAACCAAATTTAGAATATTATTCCTTTAGTTGGAGAAAAATACACTATCAGAAGCTCGACCAACATCTACTTCGCACCATCCAACTCAGCACCAATGCCCCATTGGTTTAGCTTCTCGAGTATTTCTGCCTTAGCCCTTCCCATCAGCAGGGTACGAAGATCAGATTTAGAAAATTCCTTCCTGCTTGTTGACTTGTCACTAGCAGAATAAATTCTTTCAGCTCCCAAATCCCCCTTCGGATTTCCAGAGGAAATTGTTCGGGTCGCCCTGCTCCCTGCTGTCATTTGGTTTCTGTCTTTGGTACCTTTTGAATTCTGCCCATTTATGCGCCTCTTTTTGATTGCCTTCTCTGAAGCTGAGGGAAAATCAGTTTTATCTGGGGTAAATGTAGCACTTCCAGAGCCACCTGATCCATCAAACATACCTTGTTTCTGTTGCCGTAAGACTGACCAAGGACCAGGTGTACTGCGAATCTTTCTAGATGAAGGTGCAGGCTTCTCTGTCGCCAAAAAGGGCAGCAAACAGTTGGGACAGACAAGACTTTGGTTCAGATACATCTTGAGGTACTCATATTGCATCCTGCAACCATTGCATGATGACCAAAAAGTTTCTGGTCTTGATTGAGGAGGACTAGGGAGCGGCTGAGAACTAGTACCCTTGTCTTTGTTACATTCCATTTTTCAAAATAATTGTATTCGCCTTTGTAAACCTAGTACACCGGTAGAAGTATGTTCGGTTTTATGAATCTAAACTAGAAACAATGCTAAAACAATAATCATAATGAGGATGCACTAATTTTTAAGTCAATGAATTCAAAGTCGAAGGCAAACAGTAAAAATAGATGAAAAACTACCAAAATCTTGAAGACTTGGAAAACATTTCGTTGGTTGTATTTTCCTATCAAAAGTAATTTAAGCCACCAATCAGGTACTCGAATATTATAATGACCCAAGTGCCAATTCGAACTATGCAATTCAATCTCTTCTATTCGAATATTTTATTTTTCTGAACAAAGGATTTGATATTCAATTTATCCTCTAAAAACATCTAAACCCCTTCAGTAAATACTGGATATCAAGGTAGTTAAAAGATGCAGAAAAAATATGCAAACCAGTTATCAGTGAAGGAGGTTACATAAAGGCACCACAGAAATTATTTTTAGCATAACCTCAAAAAAGTTTGAAAACATAAAAGATTAATGATATTCTTCACACACATTTCAATATAACAGAAGCAAGAAGAAACTTTGACGACAATATCAGAGAAAAAACTTAATCGTTCAAAAGTTATTTTTTTCAAAGGAAGTCCAATAGGCTTAAAACTGTATGTATGCATAATTTTAAATAAAATTAAACTCATCACAAGATGAATCTACGTGACCCTTCTGGTCCAAATGGAAGGAAGAAAACAAAAGATCTGACTAACTAGATACTACCATGCTTATGGAAATTATATAAATCAAGAAGTCAGTGAAGCTAATAATAATCGTCAGTACGTAAATGCATATACGTATGCATGCATATGTAAGTAGTTATGTATAGTTCGATCAGCTATTTTCATCACAGACACACAGCTACATGAGCTAATAAAAAAGAACGGAAGCATTAAAGGCAATAACATAATCTGACAAAAAACTACCTTTTTAGGAAATCTTAACTAGTAAGATCCATTTAATTGAAGCGCCTTTCTAGACTGATTCCATACAAATCTGAAAAAGCCAACAAGTGTGGGCCGGGGGGGGGGGACCGAACACGAAAATGGAATCTTTTGACACAATTTTCGTTTATGTGAGTTCTATAAATCTTGACGTAATCCATAGCTTGTTTCGTTAATCAATTTCATTTGAATTTTAATTAATGTTTCCATCTTAAAGACGTTATCTAAGAAACATGAAAGAAAACAACAAGAAACAAAAAACTAAACCAAACATTAAACCCCATGCCAAACTGGCATCAAAACTTCACTCAAACCTATATCCACTTGCAAAGGTCTTCGTACCCTAACACAATAGAAAACAAAGCAATATCCTTTAAATAATTCAAACAATATCAGCATCCTTCACGAGAACTCAAAGTGTATTCAATCAGAAGTCATTGAAGTTTTAATGAAAGACTTCATTTTCAGTCATAGTGGAAAATTATTTCATTTCTCTTTTAACAATGCTAGAAAAAAATTCAAATTCAACAGAACTTCATAGGGACCTTGGCAGTATCTTCTTTCTTCAAAAAGACAAAACAAAAAACAAAAGCTCATAATTATTCCAAGCTATTGAAACAAAAGGAAAAAAAGCACACATCAAATAATTCACTCGTACCCAGCGATTCATACCTCGTGTTTCAAACGAGTATAAAGATGCTGATCCTTAATGGTGGAAATGATCTCTAAAATAAATATGAAGCTGTGAATTTTCTTTACTTATTTGCTCATTTCTGAGGGGCATTGACAAGGCTACCAATTTGTAGAGATTATGTGCAATTCGGATGGATTCATCAAATTACTTCACAGATTTCATCAGATTCTTGAGTAGTGCTATCTTTGTAATATGGTCATGATCACCAGAATCTGAGTTAATTACATATGAATATTTATTGAATTTGACAGAGTCGTTTGAGGTTAACTATGGCTGTATCTGACTATGCATTGAGGGCCCCATGACACGTCTGAGCTCTCATCACAAAGACTGGGATTGATGGATGTTGGGCAAATTGTTGTCAAACGACCTCCCAGACTATGATGTTGATTCGGTTTAATTCTCAGTCGGCTTTGGCAGATGACTAAATGGAAAATATAGCACCACAATCGAAACACCAGACTCGAAGGTTAATTGGACCATTTGAAGCAACCTAAATAATTTAGTGTTGCTCATGACTCAACTCACTTACTGGATGGCCAACATAAGATAAGCCTACTTGGCAGCCCATTTGTCTATTTATTGGACCTTACTTGACCTATTACTTACCCTATTGTGACATACCTTATGTGGCCTCATAAGTTAAATATATTGGGTCTTTTCTCCTCCTCTTGTGAGAAATCATGTGCTTCACTTTCTTTTGAGAGAACTCTCGGCCTTCTGCTTCTCTGCTCTTCTGTCCGTCTCTATCCCTCGTCATCTCTAGCTTTGTGGTAATTGATATTGTGTGATTGCCTATCTTTGTGATCTCCTATGCGGATAATCTATTGAGCCTGGCAAACACCTTGGTGGTTAATCCTTTCTTTACATCTGGTCTCAGAGCGTGGCTGGTGAAATCTGACCAAAAGTCGAGAGAAAGGGTTGATTTTTCTTTGTAATTGGTTCTGAAATCTTCTAATTCCATCCAAATGTGACCTCTGTTAGACAAACGGAGGCCTAGCCTATAACCAGCAGACTAAGGCGCCTCCGGTGGTAGGGCACATGGCGACGACGTATGGTGGTGCAGGTGATGATTTTGACGAACTCTTTTCGGGCATAATACTTATTTTAATCTCCTAAACATATTGATGTCATTTGTTAAGTGTTTTGGGTTATGCAAGAAAACTTGGACGATTTTGCTCCTGGATATCAATTTGCTTTTGTAGTTGATTGACATTGGAATATTTGCTAAATCTTTAGAACGAATAGTGGTGACTTTAAAATAGCAAATTCACATTTCTTGACTTTTCGGACTCAGATAGGTCCGCTCTAGTAAATTGGTTTAACTTGTTTAATTTCTAGCATTAGCGCATTATTGTGTGGTATGCTTGTGCAAGAGATTAGGATTAATTGCTCTTGTTTGATTGAGTACTTGTTTTTGTTAAATCAGCGTATTAGTCTTGGTGTTATAATTTCTATGAAACTTGTTATCTGTTAGACATCTATTTTTGTTGCATTGTCATTTTTGTTACTTATTAATTCCATTAGAATATCGAGACCTTACCAGTTCGAACATTCCCTTGATCTAAGATCATGAGTCTTAAGAAATCCTGGGAATTTAGAACGGCGTATATTACCTGTGAACCTAAGACTACTTTGTGTGTGTTTTGTGGATTTTTGGCTATTTTGTGAAAATAAAAACTCACAACTTCAATTTGGGAAATTTTAACAAAAAATGTGATTTTTTATCTGGCAACAAAAATGAAGGGTATTTTGGCCCAAAAAAAGTTTCAAAAGTCATTGAAGGCAATTTTTCAAAAGAACAAAAAGAAAAAGTCGATGAGCTTGCTTATACCTTAATCATTTTACACTTGTCTGACGCTGTTATAAGAATGGTGGGTAAATTGAAAACCATCTAAGAACTTTGGAAAAAAATTGGAAGATCTATATTTGCTCAAATCTACCCCGAACAAGCTTACTTACTTGAACGTTTCTTCACCTTTAAAATGAATCCTTCAAAATATCTCGATGACAATTTAGAAGTGTTTAACAAATTAGTGCGGGATATTGTTAATTGTGATGAGACAGTGCCTAAAACTTATAAGGACATAATGTTGCTCAATTCTATACCTGACTCATATAAGAAAGTTGAAAATGTTATTAAGCATGGTAGGAACACTTGGATGCCAGAAATTGTCATAGACACTCTTGGAAGTAAGGTGATAGAAATTAGAGCTAAAAAGTATGATAAGAAAAGTGGTGAAATACATATGATGTGGGGTTGAACTCAGTTTAGGCAAAACTTCATGATGGATACCAAAGTAGTAGCGAATCAAGTAGAAACAGATGGAAGAAGAGGGGCAATGGTAGGTCTAGATCAAAGTATGGAATGAAGGTTAGAAAATGTTATGACTATGAGAACATAGGGCATTTTATAAAAGATTGTTATAAGAAGAAGGGTAAGCTAAAAGTTAAGGAAAGAGACGAGGTTTTAGTGTTGTCCTCTACTTCTGATGTAGATGACGATGAGGTTTATATGATACAAGTCCCATTGCGTATACTGCTGAACTGAATCTAACTACTAATTCTCGCATGCATGAGTTGATACTTGATTCTGATGTATCTTTTCATGTGACATTTGAAAAGAATTGGTTTGAAAATTTGCATGAATCTAATATTGGGTGTGTTGTGCTGTGTGATAACTTTATCTATACGATTGCTGGAATTGGTGACATTAATATAAAGTTTGACATTGATTTTGTGTACACCTTTAAGGACGTTAGATATATTCTTGAACTGTCTAGGAATTTGATTTCAGTAGAAAGACTTGTAAAGGATGACTTTCTCTTATGTGTTTACCTTATCAAATTCTTATGTTAATCGAATATCACAGTTACAACACATTGTTGCACTATCCATAACAGAGTAAGAATATATTGCTACCACTGAAGCAATTAAAGAGGCTCTGTGGTTTAGAGGTCTACTTCATGAACTATGTGTCTTGAATGATTATATTGTAGTGTATTTCGATAGTCAATCTTCTATACATTTATGCAAAAATCATGTCTTTCACAAACACACTAAATACATTGATGTTAGACTACATTTCATTCGAGATATTGTATCATAAGAGATGGTAAGACTTGAAAAAATCCATACACAATACAACCCTTCAGACATGGGCACGAAAGTGCTGCCACTGGTAAAGTTTAGAAATAGCAAGGATCTTCTAAACATCAGTACAGGTAAATGAAGTCTAGCAAAGACCTTGGTGGTTAATCCTTTCTTAACAATGGAAGCAATCAATTTTTTATCTCAAAAACAGTTCGAGGTCTGTGTAATCTTTGCACAAGATAAATATTGGTTTTTTTCACTTTTGTGCTTTAAAAATTCCATTATTCAATTCATTACTAAGGAAGTCTACATGACGTATGGTCTCGATAAAGAGAAATATGACCAACGGTGGCTCAGATAGCTCGAGACAAGGGGAACTTGTGATATTTTGTCATGGGACGACGACTCTTCCAGGTGTCCCTCATCTGAGATTCCTAGGGAAGAAGATCAAGTTTGCCCTATATATATATACACATTCTCTTAAAAGAGAGGATCCATTGTGCACTCATTCATGAAGCTTTTGTTCATTTCCTATTTTATCCTCTCTAAGTTCATAGTTTGTGGACAACAAAAGGACAATTTGGACATTTCCCTTATGTTTTCCACTTGATGGGTTGAGTTGATTTAGCCAAATATTTTCTTGATTAAGCTTCTCAAATACATTCTTCTTTCTTTCTTATTGTACATTAGGCAAACTATCTATTCTCTCTACAAAGGAACCCCTGGCAAACCCAGAGACTTTAACCGACTTTTCATCTTCTCTGTGTATACCAATTATTTTCAGAAATTGTCCACATCCTTTTGATTTTTTGTTTATATATGTTTATTAAGTAAGTTGTATGATACCCACATTGAGTCTAGAAGTGGTTAGGGTTTGGGGATTTATTGTATATTTCAATATGATATTTTGTGTTGAAAACTAGGAATCATGACAAAACAACCAAAGCCTGCGACTTAGGACCCAAAGATCGATCTATTTGAAGACGATGAGTTCGAAATCAATCAAGGTAATTTTTTGGGTTATCTACGTGCTCTTTCTATCATTGTGCCTTTTTCCTATATAAATTTTAAGTATTATGTTTGGATTTACTTGAGTGTATGAAGTTCAGCTGTTTATTTGGATTAGTTTCATAGAAATATCTTATCCCTGATTCATATGAGGTATATCTAGATTTGTATATTTATAAATGGTTTGGAAAAAATCCATTAGTAATAATACGCAACAATAAAAAACTTTATATACTTGGTATGACAAAAAGTGAGATTCTCAATCAAATTCCAATATATGGTAGGAAACAACTAAAGAAATGGATAAAGTACTAGAAAATCTATAGAATAAGTAAGTACATAAATGGCTATGCTTTATTTTACTCGTTCTGGGAACTATTATAGGTGAACATAAATGTAATATATTTTGTAGTTTCAATTTCTGCTATGTCTTTATTTTTAATGATGATTGATGCTTTCATGTGGTGATTTTGACTAAGTTTTGAAGGGATTATTAATCAATCCTATAGATTTTTTATTTTTCATTTGATTCAATAGATGGGAGATAGTTGAAAAATGTGCGAGCAGAAGGAAGAAATTTGTGAGCTGGAAACCTTGTGCTTGCTCCAGCTGTTGAGGAGAAGCCCCAAAGTTAGATCTCTCACCCCATAACAAGGTATCCCCTCTCTCATATACACACATTAATTCTTTGGCTTTGTGCATGTAGGGCATAAATGAACTAATAAATATTTGCTTTCAGGAGTTTTAGTGCTCAATTATTGACAAATGCACAAGCAGTAGCTGAGAAGAAAAGTAAGGTAAATTCTTGAATTTTCTAGAGTTAAACAAATTTTTAGATTATTTACCTATATATAGAATAAGTAGTATTTTATTTCTATTGTTGATTTGTTAAAACTGCTAGGAAAAGTTGTCAATGGAGTTGTAGGGAAAGAGGACGCTCCAAAAGTTAGGCTGAGAAGAATGAATTTGTAAAACTAAAGAAGGAAGATGTAATTGTCATTAGTGTTGTTGAAGAAGAGAAAAGGCAGAGGAGTACAAGGGAATCATCAAAGAAGATAGAAAAGACTCTGACTGTTGAAGTCAATTCCGAAGCTACAAGGTAAAGTTCAATGGATTCTTAGTGACAAAATTAGGAAACGATGAAGGAGAAATTGTCCATCAAACGATTTACTATAAGTTACTACTTGCTCATTGGTTTTTAAAAAGTTATTTATTGCTCAATGAACTTTGTTATAGGTTATTACTTACCAATTGAAATTTGAAAGATTGCTCATTGCACAATTAAATTTGAATAAAATTACTCATTGCTCATTAAACTTTGCAATAAGTAACACTTATGGAAATGATATGAGTAATTGATAGATAACTTTGTTCAAATTTGGATGAGCAATAAGTAACTTTTTAAATTTCAGTGAGCAAACAGTAACCTATAATAAAATTTAGTGAGCAAGGAGATACCTTTTAAATTTTGGTAAGCAAGTAGTAATATATAACAAAGTTCAGTGACCATTGATTAAAAGGAAATTTACATAAATGTCACTAAAATTGAAAATGCATAAAAAAATTTCATTTGCACCAATTTCTTCCAAAAATGTCACTTTTTATGCAAAATGTCCACTTTACCCTTTATGACACCTTTTTAGGAGCAATAAATGCTTGATTTGAATGCAATTAATGGTGTAATGTGATGATTTGTTTTATATATTTTAAACATTTAAGATATGATTATTATATTGTATAATATGAATTTTTGTTAAAAAATGGATGAAAAGTTAAAAAAAAACACACACACACACACACACACACACACAAGCATGTATGAACACAAACCCTACCTTCTTCATTCCATCATCAACAAGGAAAAGCTATTGATCAATCTCAAACATGAGCCACTAAAAATTGTTTATATTTTCATCTCATAGTTTACTTCTTTAGATGTTTAATTCAACATTGGTATATTTAATTGAACTTTTTGAATCTCTTATTCATTAATATGTTTTATTTTTGATATATTTTTCAAAGGGAAAAATACCAACATCCTCTAGAAAAATGTGAAAGATTCCATATTTAATGAAATATTGATTTATTCCTTATTTATTTGTGGGAAGATATTGTGATGTTGTGGTTAAGAATTGATAATCACCATTAATGTTTTCAATAATTTCTTCCAAAAAACTAAATACATGGTTTTCAAGCTTCCCCGAAATTTATGGCAGTTCAACTGTCGAGTAGTGTCATTGAAACCGTCGGGGTAGACATATGAAATGTCGAACTTGACATTTACTCACTGTCGGGATAGACAATTTAACTGTCGACTTTGACACTTGAAAACTGTTGAAGCCCTTTATTTTCCCTTTTGCTATTATATGGATTTAAATATTCGAAAGCTCCAATTTGATGGTATTAAATGTCGACATATGGAATGTGCAAAATTCTCACATTTGCAATCCTAACATTTCAGGTATGAGTAATTACTTGAGATTTATCGTGTCGCATAGGGGAAAATTTGTTCAACCCCCAATGTAATACAAGGTTCTTAAACAACTGCTCAATGTCGTTGTTGACATTGTATGTCTAATGTTCTCCCTACTGCGTTGTACATTATCAAGTTATATTATAGCTTTGTCGTTTGCGGCCATTATTGCTCATGTTGTCATTATCGAACTCTACTAATGTTGAAAATAATTCAACCACAACATTCAAAAACTGCTATCACAATCCACTAAAAAAATCTAATTTTAATCCCCACAAAACACATTGTTTGTAAGTTGTAAATATTGGACGCAATTGACGCATGAATGATAAACACCACTAATGTTAAATCGTATTACTATGGAGAAAAGGAGGAGGACAATTAAAAAATTGGATTGAATTATTTACTACAATATTAGAGATGGAGTGTTTTATGTACTTAAAAAAAAATCAACAATTTAACGTTTTCATTATCTTTATTCTTTTTTATCATGTTTATAACATATTGATTTCATTGGAGTGTACATATTTTGTACAAAGGTATTTTTAACTTACGGTGTTCCCCAACACATTCTCAATTTACATTACCATCTTCAACTTACAACGTCATTATCATTCCACATTATTCGCAGACAAGCAAATATATGTTCAACTTCACAAGTAAAATACGGATCTATAGACAACATATTGCATGACAGCCCGATAGTTCATCTGCCGTCTCGACGGATTGTTTTGTTCATCCTCGACAATTGGTCATGACAAATTGTATGAATAATTTTTGACAGTTCATTGCAATTGAGTAAAGTACACTAAAAATTTCAATGTAACAAATATTCGAATACACAGAATTATGTACATATATTATCACGTGAATCTCTAACAGAAATTAGAGACCATAAATATAGTCTACACATAAGCATAATAGTTGCAAAGTTAACAAACTAAACTATGTTACCATTGAATTTCACCTAGGAGCACACAACATTTAAGCAACGATTATATCAAACTAAAATATTTATGTGCATCACTAATGTAAACTGTAAAATATTTTAAAGTAAAAAGCTACACAAAAGTACTATCACGATACGTTTCTATTGTGAAATAAATACATCCAAAAGTACTATCACGTTATTAACTACTTAAAACAACTACTATGTTACCCTTGAGAATATGTGACTGTTTTCCTAGTTAACTCTTCCGATGTATCTGATATGTTGCTTGATTTAACATTGGTTGACTTTTTATCCGCTCCCCCTCGTGAATGAAGTCCTAGTCAATGCAGTAGGCACTCGAACATGTGTCAATTGTTGCATATTTGCGTTAACAATATCCTCACCTTGAATGGGTATGGTTGATGTCAATGGTACATCAGTGTATACTCCTATGCAAAAGTGGTTTGAGTTGTATTAGGTACCAAAATTTAATAATGGAAGAAAATAACAGATTCCACCAAATTTTGAAGTATAACATTGAAATGATACGTTTATCTTCAACTAAACATATTTAACATAAAATATAAGAATTTGGCATTTGATAACTACCCCACTACGAAACTTACTGTTTGCCACAAGCATAAAGAACTTCGTGACTGTCTGGTCATGTACCTTTCGATTCAACACCTTCACACGAAATAATCAAGTTTCAAATGTCAAGGTTAAGAAATCAAAACATTCTAATATTTGTTTTTCAAAATTGAAAGTAGTAACAAATACCAATTGCCTTTTTTACCCATCTAGTTAATGGACCTTTCGGTAGTTTGGGCTACCAACTTTCAGGTCAGAATTTTCATACGAAACAATCATGTTTGAAATCATGAAGATAAAAACTTCAAACAGTGGAACAAATGCATTTTTAAATTAAAGTGATAATACATACCAATCACCTCATTTACCTAGCTAGCCAATGGACCCTCCGGTAGTTCAGGTAAGCACCTTTTAGGTCGGTGACTTCTCTATCTAGAATGACAATTTATCTCTACAGATGGATTCATAACTATTATGTCTATAATTCATGAAGTAATAATGGTGCTCAAATGACATATTATACATTTCAACCCCTAAAATCACATGCAGAAGTGAAGCTTAAGAAAATTTGACTTCTATAATCAACTGCTGAGAATTTCAGAGTCTAACTATTGAGAAAGACAGTTCATCTATCGACAGATGATTTCGTTACTGACAGAATGAACATTACATTTCACATTCATATTGGTTTTCCAAGACATGAAGGGCTAAGTTATGATAAACATGATAGTCGTTATACTTATAGCCTCCAATAGCACCACTTTTCATATACTCAGCCATAAGTTTTATATATAAATGCAAAGACATTTTCAACAATGCAAATAAAATAATCCAACACTTCAAACAACAGTCAAATAACCAGGAATAATCATATGAAGACACATCTAACCGAGCTTATTTGTGCATGTTAACCAGAATATACCCAATCCAATCTTAGCTCATTTCACAAACTCAAAAATTAATTCGAACTCAATTTGCCCAATAATGACCAATAACCATTATTTACATGAAAGAAAAGTGAAAAACATAATTGTAAGAAATAAATGATAACTTCCATAAACCAAAATGTTAACATTTTCATAGCACTAGAAAAATAAACAACATAAAAAATGAGACATATTGTACCAATTTAGGACCGAAATTGTGAAGAATAAAAAAAACAAATATACCTGAATTTGAAAAATTAGAAAAGAAGAGAGCAACAAATGCAAAAATAAAGAAAAAATAAAATCTTAAAGAGATTAATGGTAATCTTCGTCGACGGTGGACTGATTAACAATTATTTGGCTTCAAGCCTGGACAAAAATGGAGGAATTTAGAGTCACCGGCGGCCTTGTGCAAGAGGAAAGTGAGCCGTTTAGATTTAGGGAATAAGAGAGAGAATGATATGATTTTTACCTTTTAGGGAATGAGAGAGAATGAAAGGATTCTTATATATATATATAGTGAAGTGAGTGAAGTGAGAGCATTTGATGTGATGTTTTAAAGCATTTTGTACTATTTTTTCATCTAGTTAAATCAACTTTTAATGATAGACATATAGGGTATTTGAATTATTTAGATCTGACTAACTATAGATACTACAATGCTTATGGAAATTATATAAATCAAGAAGTCGGTGAAGCTAATAATAATCATCAGTACATAATTGCATACATGTATGCATGCATATGTAAATGTTACCTAAAATTGTTCGATCAGCTATTTTCATCATGAATACACATCTACCCGAGTGAAATCGAAAATAAAGGAAGCATTAAAGGCAGTAACATAATCCAACAAAATACTACCTTTCAAGAAATCTTAACTAGCAAGATCCATAGAATTGAAGTCTTCCTAGACTGATTCCATAAAAATCTGAAAAGACAAAAAATGTAGAGGGGGATGGGGACCGACCACGAAAACATGGGCGGACCCACATTGGGTCAAATGATACCACAATTTTATTTATTTATTTACTTTTGCAAAATTTGTCATTGTTTTCTTCATAGCTTACTTTGACGCCCTCATTACAGAATTTCAAACGAAGTCAAAATATTGTATTATTAATACCATTTAAAAATGCTCATAGCTTAGTTTTCTACTCATTAATGGCATTTGAAACGGCCAACGGCAACAAAGTTATGGAGCATCAAAATAGGCTATTTCAAACCAGTATTTTGAGAATTTCGATAATATGCTAACTTTAAAATTTTGCCAACGATTTTGCTTCAGCCAAATCCACAAATCGCTTATGTCAATTAGAAGCTCGTTTCGAGAACTACATCTTAGTCATATCGAATGTTCCAAACAATAATTGAAAATAGTTAAACGTGTGTCAAAAGTACGTATCTAAAAAAGACGTCTAACTTGTCTTTCCTTTAATTTTTTTTAATTATTTCATTAACATTTACTATTTTTGCACAACAAATTTCTTAATATAATTTACATCATTTTATTAACAAATTTTACATGGAGAAATGAAGTAAAAAAATTTAGGATCGTTATAGAGTAAATGTAATTTAAAGTATTTTGAAAAAAATTTGAATTTCATTTACATCCTAGATTGAATTTAAATTTTATTTCAATTCATTTATTTTATACATTCAACTTGGTTTACTTGCTGCAGGCTTAGCATTTGTCAACGAGGTGGTAAACAAAATTATACAAGTAGCAAAATCCATTTGATAATATTGTTAATAATATAATCATATGATGTTTTCAAAGCATCAAGATGCGTAGACTACAATTTTAGTAGTGTATTGACTTATTTTATTAATATGATGTTGCTTTAAAAAAGATATTTTAATTTTTGACCCCACAATAAAAAAGGTTTGGGTCCGCCCTTCACGAAAACATCATCTTTTGACACAATTTCTATTTTTGTGAGTTCTATAAATCTTGATGTAATCCATAACTTGCTTCGTTAATTAAGTCATGTTAGATTTTGATTAACATTTCCATCTTAAAGATATTATCTAAGAAACATGAAAGGAAACAACATGAAACGAAAAACTAAATTACAGAAGATTAATTCACATTCCAAACCGGCATCAAAGCATCACGCAAACCTATATCCACTTGGAAAGGTCTTTCTACCCTACCACAATAGAAAACAAAAATGATATCCTCTAAATAATACAAAAAATATCAGCAACCTTCATGAGAACTCAAAGTGTATTCATTCAGAAGTACTTGAAGTTTTAATGATCCAATCTTCAGTGATAGTTGAAACTTACTTCATTTCTCTTTTAAAAATGCAAGAAAAAATTCAGATTCAACAAAACTTCATATGGACCTCGGCAGTAGCCTTTTTGTTAAAAAAAAAATAAAAATGAAGAGAGAGGAAAAAACTCAAATCCATTCCTAGCAATTGAAACAAAAGGAAAAGAAACACTAGTCAAATAATTCACTCATTTGAAGGATTTTTAATCCATCGATGGGATTATATGTGTGAATAATTGTGTGTTGAATTAAAAGTTATCGAATTCGATTGAGCCTAATTAAAGGGATCTAATAAGGCTTCGATTTTTTTTGGGCTTTAATGTATCCAATTAAAGTGTGGGTTTACATATGTGTAGAGACCGGGTCCAAATCCTAATTCTATGATGGGCTGAATTAGGTCAAATGGCATTACTATATAAATATGGTTATGGTCCCCAAATCACACGTACGTATTATTCATTCTCTACTGCATCCCATCACAGAGAGAAAAAAGGAGACTGCGTGTAGATTTGGAAGAGTATACTGTGAAATTCATTATTGCATTAACCATGTTTGATTCAGGTACAATTTCGTTATAGTTCTTCAATTTCTTAATGATTTAACATGAAAAACTCGGTGATTTAAAAGCATTAAATTATCCTACAAGTGGTATTAGAGCATTTTCATGTTGAATCATTGAGAATCGAATAATTTATTTGGTTCTTACAATATTTTTATGAAGATTTCAGATTTGACAGTCTTGGATTTAGTTTTGTTGAATTTGAAAACCATTCGGTATAATTTTTCATTATCTTTCATAATTTGGATTAAAAATAATTGACGTTTGACAAATTTCGGATTTTGGTTTATGGAAATTCAGATTTCGGTACAGTATAGTAAAAAAAAAAAAAAAAGGCCGCTGACGGGTACGTCGAGGAGGCGCTGCTGCGCCGACGCCACTCTACCATGCGGCGTCACTGTGCGCCGCCAGAAAAGAGAGGAGAAAATTTTTAGGTTTTCAGTTTTTTGGTTGATTTGGGGGCGGGGCTTGTCTTGTAAATTAGATAACTTGAGGCCCCTGCTTGCAATTAGGCTTAGGGTTATAAAATTAAGGTTTCAGTCCCTAACATTGAAGTTATATTCAGATTTGGGCCTTTAAGTTTTGGATATAATAATCCAGTCCCCAAAATTTTAAAATTAATTAATTCGGGCCATCAAAGTTCTGAATTGTATAATTAAAGCCCTCAAACTTTAATTATTAATTCAAATTGGCCCCAAAGTTTATAATTAATTCAAATTGACCCCTAAAGTTTCAAATTTTCAAAAATTTGATCCCTGAAGTTTTGAATTGGTCAATTTTGGCCCCTAAAGTTTTAAAAATTGTTCTAATTGATCCTCTAAAGTATTGAATTAATTAATTATGGTCCCTAAAGTTTCAAGTTTATTAATTTCAACCCCTAAAGTTTGGAATTAATTAATTTTTTCCCCTTAAAGTTTTGAATTATTAATCATAAGGCCCCTAAAGTTTAAAAACTAATCAAAATATGCAAAATTGGTGGTTCTCTTTCTCAAATTTTGGTACTAAGGACTCTTTTAAGAGATATAATATTCGAAAGTTGGTTAATTGAAGCAACATGTTGTCAAAGCAACCTCTCTTGTGGAAATTGACTAACTTAGAATATTAAAAGGTGTTTGTGCATGTGTTATTCATGGGAATATTGGTCAGCCCAAAGGAAGGTCAATATTTAGCCGAATACACGTACACCTATGGTGATAAACGTGTGACGATTATTTGGTTTAATATGTGATCAATAAATCGATCCAAAGAAATGTCTGTTGATTGACACGTTGTTTTATCGTCAATGTTTGATCACTACACCAAGAGTATCGCTTACAAGTCAATCTCTGTCCAAAGACTAGATATTGATGTTGTGCTTGGTATCTTGTGATGGACCCTACCACTATTTGAGATTATTTTATTTGCATATTAAAGATATTCATGTGAACTATTCATAATAATCGTTCTCTAATTCAGTTTCAGGTTCTGCTGCTAATATCTCTACTAGCATCAATTCAATTCCAATGTTAAATGACACAAATTTCAGGGCGTGGCAAGAGAACGTGATGATTGTTCTCGGAGTCATGGACCTGGACCTTGCTTTACGGGTCAATCAACCTGCTGCACTTACTGATAAGAGTACCTTTGATGACAAGAGGGAGATGGAAAAGTGGGAACGATCGAACTGCATAAGCTTAATGGTCATGAAGCGTGTTATTCCAAAAGCATTCCGGGGCACTATGTCCGATAAGGTGACTACGACTAAGGGTTTCCTTGAGGATCTTGAGAAGAGGTTTGTCAAGAATGAAAAGGCTGAAACAAGTACACTTTTGGCGAACCTTATCTCAATGAGGTATAAAGGGAAAGGAAACATTCGGGAGTACATTATGGAAATGTCTCACATTGCTTCAAAACTAAAGGCACTCAAGTTGGATTTATCTGAAAACTTGTTAGTGCACTTGATTCTGATATCCCTTCCGGCACATTTCAATCAATTCAAGGTGAGCTACAATTGTCAAAAGGACTCATGGTCCCTTAATGAGCTCATCTCACACTGTGTCTAGGAAGAGGTAGGATTGAAACATGAGAAGATAGAAAGTGCTCATTTGGCCACCACCTCTAAGGACAAAAGGAACAAGAAAATGAAGATTAATAAGGAACCTGCGGGCATAGCACCACAAAAGAAACAACATAAGGAATTGATTGAAGATAGTTGTTTCTTTTGTGGAGCTACAGGTCATAAGAAAAAGAATTGCACCAATTACCACGCATGGCGTGTAAAGAAAGGTATTCTCCTTCATTTGGTTTGTTCTAAGGTTAAGTTAACTTCGGTACCTAGACATACATGGTGGATAGATTCTGGTGCAACAACTCACATCAGTATGTCTATGCAGGGTTGCCTGAGTTACTGAAAACCAAGTGATGATGAAAGATACATCTATGCTAGAGTAAAGACTGGATTTTATTTTGCAACTTGTTGAGACATTTATTGTACCGTCTTTTAGGCGGAATTTGATTTTTATTTCTGTTTTGGACAAATTTGGTTATACTTGTTCATTTGGAGATGGGAAATTTAGTTTGTTTCACGATTCAAAATTGGTTGGTTTCGGTTCTTTATCAGGTTACGATAATCTTTATTCAACTGATACAATTGCTTCTTTTAATGAATCCCTGCATGTAAGTACTCGAGGTGTAAAGCAAAAATTAACTGGCGATAATTCTGCCTCGTTGTAGCACAAGAGATTAGGTCACATCTCCAAAAGAATAATTGAGAGACTTGTGTCTGACGAGATTCTCGACCTTCTTGACTTCACAGATTATGATGTGTGTGTCAACTGTATAAATGGAAAACAAACCAATAAAAGGAGATTTCAAGCTAATAGGACTTCGGATGTCTTAGAACTTATACATATGGATATTTGTGGACCATTCCCTACGGGTTCTTGGAATGGTCAACAATATTTTATAACGTTCATAGGCGATTTTTCAAGATATGGCTACGTATATCTTATTCATGAAAAATCACAGTCACTGGATGTGTTCAAAAACTATAAAGTTGAAGTTGAGAACCAACTCGGCAAAAAGATTAAAAGCGCTAGATCTGACCGTGGAGGTGAATACTATGGTAGATATGACGGTTTAAGTGAACAACGTCCATGATCATTTGCTAAATTTCTAGAGGAATGCGGTATCGTCCCACAGTACACTATACCGGGTTCGCCTACTATGAATGATGTTGCTGAGAGACGAAATAGAACGCTTAAAGATATGGTGAGGAGTATGATTAGTCATTCTATCTTACTAGAATCTCTCTGGGGTGAAGCATTAAAGACCGCAGCTTATATACTCTATAGAGTTCCAACTAAGGCCACTGATAAAACCCCATATGAGCTTTGGACGGGCAAGAAGCCTAGTTTAAAGCATATGCATATTTGGGGGTGTCCAGCTGAGGCAATGCCCTATAAGCCAAATGAAAAGAAACTGGACGCAAGGACCATCAGATGCTATTTTATTGGATATTCTGAAAGGTCCAAGGGTTACAAGTTTTATGATCCCACAACTAAGACAATTTTCGAGACAGGAAATGCTCGATTCTTTGAGGATGTTGAGTTTGGGAGGGGAAAATGGGTTACAAGCTTTGTCTTTAAGGAGGAATATGTTGAAATTCCTCCAATTGCCATTGACAATGATTAGGTTTCTATCCCTACATTGTTCAAGAAGCAATTCTGCATCAAGACAATGTCATACCTCCCTCCCAAGATCAAAAAATTGTTCCAAAAGAACAAACTCTACAGCCTCAAGAACCAATGCCTTAAAAAGATCCACTAGAGAGAGGAGAAGTGCAGTTTTGAATAATTACATCGTATTTCTCCAAGAACATGAAGTTGACATTGGAATGGTGGAAGATGATCCGATCAACTTCCATCAAGCCATGGAAAGTTTTAACTCTCAAAAGTGGCTCGATACCATGAATGAATAGATAAAGTCCATGAAGGACAACGACGTATGGGACCTCATTCCATTGCTTGAAGGTGCGAAACCCATTGGTTGCAAATGGATATTTAAGACCAAGACGGATTCGAAAGGTGATGTAGAGAGGTATAAGACTCGTCTTGTCGCAAATGGCTTTACACAGAAAGAAGGCATCGATTATAAAGAGACTTTCTCTCCGGTTTCTTCGAAAGACTCTTTCAGGACTATAATGGCATTGGTAGCGCATTTCGATCTTGAGCTACATCAGATGGATGTTAAGACAACGTTTTTCAATGGTGACATTGATGAAACAATTTATATGGTACAACCAGAAAACTTTGTATCGAACGATGCAAAGCAAATAGTTTGTAAATTAAAGAAATCCATCTATGGACTCAAATAGGCGTCTCGTTAATGGTATTACAAGTTTCATCAGGTGATTATCTCATTTGGTTTTGAGATGAATTTGGTCGATGATTGTATATACCACAAGTTCAGTGGGGGCAAGTATATTTTTCTGATTTTATATGTCAATGATATATTGTTTGCCAGCAACGATATAGGCTTATTGCAAGAAACCAAGAGATTTCTAGTAAAGAATTTTGAGATGAAAGATCTTGGTGACGCCTCTTTTGTATTAGGAATTCAGATACACCGAGATCGTTCTCGGGGTATTATTGGATTATCACAAAAGAGTTATATCGAAAAAGTACTTAAAAGATATGGCATGCAAGATTGTAAACCAAGTGACACCCCTGTGGCTAAAGGAAACAAGTTCAGCTTAAGTCAGTGCCCTAAAAATGACTTGGAAATTAAAGAAATGCAAAAGATTCCTTATTCCTCAGCTATAGGGAGTCTGATATATGCTCAGGTTTGTATGCGTCTGGATATAGCGTACATTGTTGGGATGTTAGGGAGATATTTAAGTAACTCGGGAATGGATCATTGGAAAGCAGCCAAATGGGTCATGCGGTATTTACAGAGAACAAAAGACTACATGTTCACATATAGGAGATCGGATCAGTTGGAGATCTTCGGTTATTCTGATTCCGATTTCGCGAGATGCCAAGATAGTAGAAGATCCACTCCAGGCTATATTTACCTGCTTGCTGGAGGTGCTATTTCCTGGAAGAGTGCTAAGTAGACACTCATAGCTACTTCCACCATGGCAACGGAGTTTATAGCGTGTTATAAGGCATCAAATCATGGAATATGGCTGCGTAATTTTGTCACCGGGCTGCGCATTGTGGACAATATAGAAAGACCACTTAAGATATTTTGTGACAATAAATTAGCAGTACTGTATTCCAATAACAGCAGAAACTCGACGAAGTCAAAACATATAGAGATCAAGTTCCTGGCTGTTAAAGAAAGAGTTCGGAGTGGACAGGTATCAATAGAGCATATTAGGACAAACTCCATGGTTGCGGATCCGCTTACTAAGGGATTGATACCCAAGATCTTTCATGAGCACAGTGCTCATATGGGTGTAATGTCTCTTGAAGATATTTAGTTTTAGTCGGAGTTTGCATTTTTGTGCTAGACACATATACAATCATTTTGGATACATTTTAAGGTTAAAGTTATTTTCGGTTATAAGGTTTATTTGATTTATTATCTCTGAATTTGTTTAAAATGATCTCACTAAGGTATTAAGGTGGACCAATTGGAAGGCATGTTACAGATCACATCACATGTAATTTCCATGCTACACATCCATGCTTGATCCATGTCATTCGGTTATATCGATATATGTGACCATTGATGGGCTTAGCTACAATGAAAGTAGCGAAAGCCGCTTTGATCTTATGTTGATATGATTGATGGATGGGATTGTTTGGGGATAAATTTGATAATGATAGCAAAATTCTGAGTACTCATAAGGTTATGTTTAGTACATAATTTTAAGGTGACACATATAGCCCAAGTTGGAGATTGTAAAGATTTTTAATCCATCAATGGGCTTATATGTGTGAATAATTGTATGTTGAATTAAAGGCTATCGAATTCGATTGAGTCAAATTAAAGTGATCTAATAAGGCTTCGATTTTTTTGGACTTTAATGTATCCAATTAAAGTGTGAGTTTACATATGTGTAGAGACCGGGCCCAAGTCCTAATTCTATGATGGGTCGAATTAGGTCAAAGGGCATTGCTATATAAATATGGTTATAATCCCAAGATCACACGTACGTATTATTCATTCTCTACTGCATCCTATCACAGAGAGAAAAAAGGAGATTGCGTGTAGATTTGGAAGACTATACCGCGAAATTCATTATTGCATTAACCATGTCTGATTCAGGTATGCTTCCGTTATAGTTCTTCAATTTCTTGATGATTTAACATGAAAGATCCGGTGATTTAAAAGTATTAAATTATCCTACACTCATACCCAACAATCCGTACCTCGTATTTCAAGCGAGCATAAAAGATGTAGTTCCTCAATGGTGAAAATGATTTCTAAAATAAATATGAGCTCTGAATTTTTCTTGCTTATTTGTTTATTTTTGAGGGGCATTGATGAGGCTATCAATTTATAGAGATTATGTGCAATTTGGATGGAT
The DNA here is from genome assembly GCF_002742605.1 of Olea europaea var. sylvestris. NCBI lineage: Eukaryota > Viridiplantae > Streptophyta > Magnoliopsida > Lamiales > Oleaceae > Olea > Olea europaea. The sequence goes on from NW_019235564.1 coordinate 174,342, forward strand.
TCATCAAATTTACTTCACAGATTTCATCAGATTTTGAATAGTACTATATTTGTAATATGTTCATGATCCCCAGAATCAGATTTTATTACAGACGAATATTTACGGAATTTGACAAAGTCGTATGAGGTTAAAGATGGCTGTATCAGACTATGTACTGTGGGTCCCATGACACATGTCTGAGCTCTCGTCACGAAGGCTGGGAATGATGGAAGCAGTCGTTTTTTTATCTTAAAAATCGTCTGAAGAGTGCATAATCCTAGCACAAGATAAATATTGGTTTTTCATAGAATTTCACTTTTACGTTTTACAACTCAATTATTCAATTCATTAATAGTAAGAAGCCTACATGACTTATGGTCAAAATTGAAGGGAACAAAAGAAAAAGAAAAAGGAAATTACGAGCTAGATATGCAAACTTCTGAAGAAGAGGATCTGAATTAACTGAAAGACTGAATCAAGATTAGAAAAAATATATACTACTATGCATTTAAAAATACAAATATAGAAGTCAACGAAGCCTATAATACAAGTTAGTAATTACATATATACACATATGCATAGATAAGTAGTATCAAGTGCTAATGGATACATAAATATACGCACGCATTATCATTAAGAATGGTGAAAATAGATTTGCAAACATCATAAGGGACATAAAAAGGGGACAAACTAGATTACCGAACTTCCCTGAGCGCCACCATTTATATATAGAAACGACAACTCTTGTAAGATTAGCTATAATCGCTTGGGATACACATTAAATAGAATGTAACTGAAATTAACTGAAGCATTTAAATCTATAAGCCAATAATATAATCCGATAAAATATGATATTAATTTTTAGAAAAAATGTATTGTTTGATGGGATATCTAATTTTTGAGTTGTATAAAGTCACTACTTATTCCGTTGCCTATTTTGATAATTAATTTTGAACAAGATTCAATATAGAATTGAAGTCTTCCTAGACTGATTCCATAAAAATCTGAAAAGACAAAAAATGTAGAGGGGGATGGGGACCGACCACGAAAACATGGGCGGACCCACATTGGGTCAAATGATCCCACAATTTTATTTATTTATTTACTTTTGTAAAATTTGTCGTCGCTTTCTTCATAGCTTACTTTGACGCCCTCATTACGGAATTTCAAACGAAGTCAAAATATTGTATTATTAATACCATTTAAGAATGCTCATAGCTTAGTTTTCTACTCATTAATGGCGTTTGAAATGGCCAACAGCAACAAAGTTATGGAGCATCAAAATAGGCTATTTCAAACCAGTATTTTGAGAATTTCGATAATATGCTAACTTTAAAATTTTGGCGACGATTATGATTCAGCCAAATCCACAAATCGCTTATGTCAATTAGAAGCTCATTTCGAGAACTACATCTTAGTCATATCGAATGTTCCAAACAATAATTGAAAATAGTTAAACGTGTGTCAAAAGTACGTATCTAAAAAAGACGTCTAACTTGTCTTTCCTTTAATTTTTTTTAATTATTTCATTAACATTTACTATTTTTGCACAACAAATTTCTTAATATAATTTACATCATTTTATTAACAAATTTTACATGGAGAAATGATGTAAAAAAATTTAGGATCGTTATAGATTAAATGTAATTTAAAGTATTTTGAAAAAAATTTGAATTTCAATTACATCCTAGATTGAATTTAAATTTTATTTCAATTCATTTATTTTATACATTCAACTTGGTTTACTTGCTACAGGCTTAACATTTGTCAACGAGGTGGTAAACAAAATTATACAAGTAGCAAAATCTATTTGATAATATTGTTAATAATATAATCATATGATGTTTTCAAAGCATCAAGATGATTAGACTACAATTGTAGTAGTGTATTGACTTATTTTATTAATATGATGTTGCTTTAAAAAAGATATTTTAATTTTTGACCCCACAATAAAAAAGGTTTGGGTCCGCCCTTCACGAAAACATCATCTTTTGACACAATTTCTATTTTTGTGAGTTCTATAAATCTTGATGTAATCCAAACAACATGAAACGAAAAACTAAATTACAGAAGATTAATTCACATTCCAAACCGGCATCAAAGCATCACGCAAACCTATATCCACTTGGAAAGGTCTTTCTACCCTAACACAATAGAAAACAAAAATGATATCCTCTAAATAATACAAAAAATATCAGCAACCTTCATGAGAACTCAAAGTGTATTCATTCAGAAGTACTTGAAGTTTTAATGATCCAATCTTCAGTGATAGTTGAAACTTACTTCATTTCTCTTTTAAAAATGCAAGAAAAAATTCAGATTCAACAAAACTTCATATGGACCTCGATAGTATCCTTTTTGTTAAAATAAAAAATAAAAATGAAGAGAGAGGAAAAAACTCAAATCCATTCCTAGCAATTGAAACAAAAGGAAAAGAAACACAAGTCAAGTAATTCACTCATTGGAAGGATTTTTAATCCATCGATGGGATTATATGTGTGAATGATTGTGTGTTGAATTAAAGGCTATCGAATTCGGTTGAGCCTAATTAAAGTGATCTAATAAGGCTTCGATTTTTTTGGGCTTTAATGTATCCAATTAAAGTGTGGGTTTACATATGTGTAGAGACCGGGCCCAAATCCTAATTCTATGATGGGCCGAATTAGGTCAAAGGGCGTTGCTATATAAATATGGTTATGGTCCCCAAATCATACGTACGTATTATTCATTTTCTACTGCATCCCATCACAGAGAGAAAAAAGGAGACTGCGTGTTGATTTGGAAGACTATACTGCGAAATTCATTATTGCATTAACCATGTTTGATTCAGGTACGCTTCCATTATAGTTCTTCAATTTCTTGATGATTTAACATGAAAAATCCGGTGATTTAAAAGCATTAAATTATCCTACAAGTGGTATCAGAGCCTTTTCATGTTGAATCATTGAGAATCGAATAATTTATTTGGTTCTTACAATATTTTTATGAAGTTTTCAGTTTTGACAGTCTTGGATTTAGTTTTGTTGAATTTGAAAACCATTCGGTATAATTTTTCATTATCTTTCATAATTTGGATTAAAAATAATTGACGTTTGACAAATTTCGGATTTTGGTTTATGGAAATTCAGATTTCGGTACAGTATAGTAAAAAAAAAAAGGGGCCGCCGACGAGTACGCCGAGGCGGCACTGCTACAGCGCACAAGCGCTGCTGCGCCGACGCCACTCCACCATGCGGCGTCACTGTGTGCCGCCAGAAAAGAGAGGAGAAAGTTTTTAGGTTTTCAGTTTTTTGGTTGATTTGGGGGCGGAGGCTTGTCTTGTAAATTAGATAACTTGAGGCCCCTGCTTGCAATTAGGGTTAGGGTTATAAAATTAAGGTTTCAGTCCTTAACATTTAAGTTATATTCAGATTTGGGCCTTTAAGTTTTGGATTTAATAATTCAGTCCCCAAAATTTTAAAATTAATTAATTTGGGCCATTAAAGTTCTGAATTTTATAATTAAAGCCCTCAAACTTTAATTATTAATTCAAATTGGCCCCAAAGTTTATAATTAATTGAAATTGACCCCTAAAGTTTCAAATTTTCAAAAATTGGATCCCTGAAGTTTTGAATCGGTCAATTTTGGCCCCTAAAGTTTTAAATTTGTTCTAATTGATCCTCTAAAGTATTGAATTAATTAATTATGGTCCCTAAAGTTTCAAGTTTATTAATTTCAACCCCTAAAGTTTGGAATTAATTAATTTTGTCCCCTTAAAGTTTTGAATTATTTATCATCAGGCCCCTAAAGTTTAAAAACTAATCAAAATATGCAAAATTGGTGGTTCTCTTTCTCAAATTTTGGTGCTAAGGACTCTTTTAAGAGATATAATATTCGAAAATTGGTTAATTGAAGCAACATGTTGCCAAATCAACCTCTCTGATGGAAATTGACTAACTTAAAATATTAAAACGTGTTTGTGCATGTGTTATTCATGGGAATATTGTTCAGCCCAAAGGAAGGTCAATATTTAGCCGAATACACGTACACCTATGGTGATAAATGTGTGACGATTATTTGGTTTAATGTGTGATCAATAAATCGATCCAAAGAAAGGTCTGTTGATTGACATGTTGTTTTATTGTCAATGTTTGATCACTACGCCAAGAGTATCGCTTACAAGTCAATCTCTGTCCAAAGACTAGATATTGATGTTGTGCTTGGTATCTTGTGATGGACCCTACCACTATTTGAGATTATTTTATTTGCATATTAAAGATATTCATGTGAGCTATTCATAATAATCGTTCTCTAATTCAGTTTCAGGTTCTGCTGCTAATATCTCTGCTAGCATCAATTCAATTCCAATGTTAAATGACACAAATTTTAGGGCGTGGCGAGAGAACGTGATGATTGGTCTTGGAGTCATGGACCTGGACCTTTCTTTACGGATCGATCAACCTGTTGCACTTACTGATAAGAGTACCTTTGATGATAAGAGGGAGATGGAAAAGTCGAAACGATCGAACCGAATAAGCTTAATGGTCATGAAGCGTGCTATTCCAAAAGCATTCCGGGGCACTATGTCCGATAAGGTGACTACGACTAAGAGTTTCCTTGAGGATCTTGAGAAGAGGTTTGCCAAGAATGAAAAGGCTGATACAAGTACACTTTTGGCGAACCTTATCTCAATGAGGTATAAAGGGAAAGGACATTCGGGAGTACATTATGGAAATGTCTCACATTGCTTCAAAACTAAAGGCACTCAAGTTGGATTTATTTGAAGACTTGTTAGTGCACTTGGTTCTGATATCCCTTCCGGCACATTTCAGTCAATTCAAGGTGAGCTACAATTGTCAAAAGGACTCATGGTCCCTTAATGAGCTCATCTCACACTGTGTCTAGGAAGAGGAAGGACTGAAGCATGAGAAGACCGAAAGTGCTCATTTGGCCACCACCTCTAAGGACAAAAGGAACAAGAAAAGGAAGATTAATAAGGAACCTGCGGGCACAGTACCACAAAAGAAACAACATAAGGAATTGACTGAAGATAGTTGTTTCTTCTGTGGAGCTGCAGGTCATAAGAAGAAGAATTGCACCAATTACCACGCATGGCATGTAAAGAAAGGTATTCTCCTTCATTTGGTTTGTTTTAAGGTTAATTTAACTTTGGTACCTAGACATACATGGTGGATAGATTCTGGTGCAACAACTCACATCAATATGTCTATGCAGGATTGCCTAAGTTGCTGAAAACCAAGTGATGGTGAAAGATACATCTATGCTGGAGATGACAAGAAGGTGGAAGTAGAGGTAATAGAAAAATTTAGATTATTGTTAAAGACTGGATTTTATTTGGATTTTGTTGAGACATTTATTGTACCGTCTTTTAGACGGAATTTGATTTCTATTTCTGTTTTGGACAAATTTGGTTATACTTGTTCATTTGGAGATGGGAAATTTAGTTTGTTTCATGATTCAAAATTGGTTGGTTTCGGTTCTTTATCAGGTTACGATAATCTTTACTCAATTGATACAATTGCTTCTTTTAATGAATCCCTGCATGTAAGTACTCGAGGTGTAAAGCAAAAATTAACTGGCGATAATTCTGCCTCGTTGTAGCACAAGAGATTAGGTCACATCTCCAAAAGAAGAATTGAGAGACTTGTGTCTGACGAGATTCTCGACCCTCTTGACTTCACAGATTATGATGTGTGTGTCAATTGTATAAATGGAAAACAAACTAATAAAAGGAGATTTCAAGCCAATAGGACTTCAGACGTCTTAGAACTTATACATACGGATATTTGTGGACCATTCCCTACGGGTTCTTGGAATGGTCAACAATATTTTATAACGTTCATAGATGATTTTTCAAGATATGGCTACGTATATCTCACTTATGAAAAATCATAGTCACTGGATGTGTTCAAAAACTATAAAGCTGAAGTTGAGAACCAACTCGGTAAAAATATTAAAAGCGTCAGATCTGACCGTGGAGGTGAATACTATGGTAGATATGACGGTTCAAGTAAACAACGTCCAGGATCATTTGCTAAATTTCTAGAGGAATGCGGTATCGTCCCACAGTACACTATGCCAAGTTCGCCCACTATGAATGGTGTTGCTGAGAGATGAAACAGAATGCTTAAAGACATGGTGAGGAGTATGATTAGTCATTCTACCTTACCAGAATCTCTCTGGGTGAAGTATTAAAGACGGCAGCTTATATACTCCACAGAGTTCCAACTAAGGCCACTGATAAAACCCCATATGAGCTTTGGACGGGCAAGAAGCCTAGTTTAAAGCATATATATATTTGGGGGTGTCCACCTGAGGCAATGCCCTATAAGCCAAATGAAAAGAAACTGGACGCAAGGACCATCAGTTGCTATTTTATTGGATACTCTGAAAGGTCCAGGGGTTACAAATTTTATGATTCCACAACTAAGGCAATTTTCAAGATAGGAAATGCTCGATTCTTTGAGGATGTTGAGTTTGCGAGGGGAAAAAGGGTTACAGACTTTGTCTTTGAGGAGGAATATGTTGAAATTCCTCCAATTGCCATTGACAATGATCAGGTTTCTATCCCTGACATTGTTCAAGAAGTAACTCTGGATCAAGACAATGTCATACCTCCCTCCCAAGATCAACAAATTGTTCCAGAAGAACAAACTCTACAGCCTCAAGAACCAATGCCTTAAAAAGATCCACTAGAGAGAGGAGAAGTGCGGTTTCGAATGATTACATCGTATTTCTCCAAGAACATGAAGTTGACATTGGAATGGTGGAAGATGATCCGATCAACTTCCATCAAACTATGAAAAGTTCTAACTCTCAAAAGTGGCTCGATACCATGAATGAAGAGATAAAGTCCATGAAGGACAACGACGTATGGGACCTCATTCCATTGCCTAAAGGTGTGAAACCCATTAGTTGCAAATGGATATTTAAGACCAAGACGGATTCGAAAGGTGATGTAGAGAGGTATAAGACTCGTCTTGTCGCAAATGGCTTTACACAGAAAGAATGCATCGATTATAAAGGGACTTTCTCTTCGGTTTCTTCAAAAGACTCTTTCAGGACTATAATGGCATTGGTAGCACATTTCGATCTTGAGCTACATCAGATGGATGTTAAGACAGCGTTTTTCAATGGTGACATTGATGAAACAATTTATATGGTACAACCAGAAAACCTTGCATCGGACGATGCAAAGCAAATGGTTTGTAAATTAAAGAAATCCATCTATGGACTCAAACATGCATCTTGTTAATGGTATTACAAGTTTCATCAGGTGATTATCTCATTTGGTTTTGAGATAAATTTGGTCGATGATTGTATATACCACAAGTTCAGTGGGGGCAAATATATTTTTCTGGTTTTATATGTCAATGATATATTACTTGCCAGCAATGATATATGTTTATTGCACGAAATCAAGAGATTTCTAGCAAAGAATTTTGAGATGAAAGATCTTGGTGACGCCTCTTTTGTATTACGAATTCAGATACACCGAGATCGTTCTCGGGGTATTATTGGATTATCACAAAAGAGTTATATCGAAAAAGTACTTAAAAGATATGGCATGCAAGATTGTAAACCAACTGATACCCCTGTGGCTAAAGGAGACAAGTTCGGCTTAAGTCAGTGCCCTAAAAATGATTTGGAAATTAAACAAATGCAAAAAATTCCTTATTCTTCAGCTATAGGGAGTCTGATATATGCTCAGGTTTGTACGCGTCCGGATATAGCGTACATTGTTGGGATGTTAGGGAGATATTTAAGTTACCCGGGAATGGATCATTGGAAAGCAGCCAAATGGGTCATGCAGTATTTACAGAGAACAAAAAACTACATGTTCACATATAGGAGATCGGATCAGCTGGAGATCGTCGGTTATTCTGATTTCAATTTCGCGGGATGCCAAGATAGTAGAAGATCCACTTCAGGCTATATTTACCTACTTGCTGGAGGTACTATTTCCTGGAAGAGTGCTAAGTAGACACTCATAGCTACTTCCACCATGGCAACGAAGTTTATAGTGTGTTATGAGGCATCAAATCATGAAATATGGCTGCGTAATTTTGTCACTGGGCTGCGCATTGTTGACAATATAGAAAGACCACTTAAGATATTTTGTGACAATAAATTAGCAGTACTGTATTCCAATAACAACAGGAGCTCGACGAAGTCAAAACATATAGAGATCAAGTTCCTAACTGTTAAAGAAAGAGTTCAGAGTGGACATGTGTCAATAGAGCATATTGGGACAAACTCCATGATTGCGGATCCGCTTACTAAGGGATTGATACCCGAGGTCTTTCATGAGCACACTGCTCATATGGGTGTAATGTCTCTTGAAGATATTTAGTTTCAGTCAGAGTTTGCATTTTTGTGCTAGACACATATACAATCATTTTGGATACAGTTTAAGGTTAAAGTTATTTTCGGTTATAAGGTTTATTTGGTTTATTATCTCTAAATTTGTTTAAAATGATCTCACTAAGGTATTAAGGTGGACCAATTGGAAATAGACATGTTACAGATCACATTACATGTAATTTCCATGCTACACATCCATGCTTGATCCATATCATTTGGTTATATCGATATACGTGACCATTGATGGGTTTAGCTACAATGAAAATAGCGAAAGCCGCTTTGATCCTATGCTGATATGATTGATGGACGAGATTGTTTGGAAATACATTTGGTAATAATAGTAAAATTTTGAGTACTCATAAGGTTATGTTTAATACATAATTTTAAGGTGACACATATAGTCCAAGTGGAAGATTGTAAAGATTTTTAATCCATCGATGGGCTTATATGTGTGAATAATTGTATGTTGAATTAAAGGCTATCGAATTCGGTTGAGTCCAATTAAAGTGATCTAATAAGGCCTTCGATTTTTTTGGATTTTAATGTATCCAATTAAAGTGTGAGTTTACGTATGTGTAGAGAGCGGGCCCAAGTCCTAATTCTATGATGGGCCGAATTAGGTCAAAGGGCATTGCTATATAAATATGGTTATAATCCCAAGATCACACGTACGTATTATTCATTCTCTATTGCATCCCATCACAGAGAGAAAAAAGGAGACTGCGTGTAGATTTGGAAGACTATACCGCGAAATTCACTATTGCATTAACCATGTCTGATTCAGGTACGCTTCCGTTATAGTTCTTCAATTTCTTGATGATTTAACATGAAAGATACGGTGATTTAAAAGCATTAAATTATCCTACACTCATACCCAACAATCCGTACCTCGTATCTCAAGCGAGCATAAAAGATGTAGTTCCTCAATGGTGAAAATGATTTCTAAAATAAATATGAGCTCTGAATTTTTCTTGCTTATTTGTTTATTTTTGAGGGGCATTGATGAGGCTATCAATTTGTAGAGATTATGTGCAATTTGGATGGATTCATCAAATTTACTTCACAGATTTCATCAGATTTTGAATAGTACTATCTTTGTAATATGTTCATGATCCCCAGAATCAGATTTTACTACAGACGAATATTTACGGAATTTGACAAACTCGTATGAGGTTAAAGATGGCTGTATCAGACTATGTACTGTGGGTCCCATGACACATGTCTGAGCTCTCATCACGAAGGCTGGGAATGATGGAAGCAGTCGTTTTTTAATCTTAAAAATCGTCTGAAGAGTGCATAATCCTAGCACAAGATAAATATTGGTTTTTCATAGAATTTCACTTTTACGTTTTACAACTCAATTATTCAATTCATTAATAGTAAGAAGCCTACATGACTTATGGTCAAAACTGAAGGGAACAAAAGAAAAAGAAAAAGGAAATTACGAGCTAGATATGCAAACTTCAGAAGAAGAGGATCTGAATTAGCTGAAAGACTGAATCAAGATTAAGAAAACTAGATTACCGAACTTCCTTGAGCACCACCATTTATATATAGAAACGACAACTCTTGTAAGATTGGCTATATTCGTTTGGGATACACATTAAATAGAATGCAATTGAAATTAACAGAAGCATTTAAATCTATAAGCCAATAATATAGTCCAATAAAATATGATATTAATTTTTAGAAAAAATGTATTGTTTGATGGGATATCTAATTTTTGAGTTGTATAAAGTCACTACTTATTCCGTTGCCTATTTTGATAATTAATTTTGAACAAGATTCATTAAGTAGAAACATTTTAATGAAAGGCATATATAGGAACAAACAAACTAACTTATTGAAAATAGAAATCCCTTGCCAAACCAGCTTCAAAACAAGGAGCAAAAGGATATATCCTTTCAATAATTCAAACACATATGAGCAACCTTCACGAAAACAAAGTGTATCTGCATAAAAATAGTAAGAAATTGATGTATTCAAATCCCTTCAAGTTTTCATGGAAAATTACAATTTCCATGAGTGACAGTAGAAACTTTTTGTCCTTCCAGAATGCAAGCAAAAATTATGATTTAACAATGCTTCAAATGAAGCTCGGCAATGTTTTCTGTTCTTAAAGAAGTTCTAAATGTTAAGATTTGGGGTTCATCTTAATAAGGTCAACCTTATTAAGAGGAGTGATCCAAAATCTATTTAAGTTGGTGAATATTTCGATATTTAACTAATGTGGGATTTGGTCAACCTTATTACAAGGAGTGGTTCAAGATCTGTTTAAGTTGGTCAATATTTCGTATCTAATCGATGTGAGATTTATCCCCTTAACACTAAGCAATGAAAACAAAAGCCACAGATAACCCATCAAAAAATTTAGACATACCAGTGATTCATACCTTATATTTCTGAGTGAGTAGAAAAGATTCTAATCCTCCGTGATAGCAAAATTTTCTCTAAAAGGAATAGGAAAAATCATAATTATGTACAAACCACTGGAATTTGTATGCAAATTTGAAATTCATAAAAACCATAAAATATTGATTTTGTACATGACCAGATTCCATGCAAAATCAATACATAAGAAAACCATCAAGATATATATAATTTACCTCGTTCAATAGAAATCTTAAAATCTGAGACGCCGTTTGGGAAATTAGTTGCAAAAAAATGATGAAATAATGATTTTACATCTCTCTTTAACCAATCCGGATCCAAAGAAGTTTAGCAGAAGAAAAATCTACTTGTTAGATTTAGGTAATCCAAAGCTTTGTTTGATAGAAAATTTTGAAAGAAATGAATAGGGAAGGAGCATATGGAAATGCCAAGGATTGTTTGCAACTCAAGAGCCAATTTATTTTTGGATTTATTTAGTGCAATTCAAAAATAAATCTTAGTTACAGTAAAATTTTTAGCCATAGTTAGTACGCCAAATTTCTGATTTTCAAATGATGTTTCTAATTTAGATCGACTTACACGAGCCTTTGGTTTAAATGGATTTCTTTTCCTGTTCATTCAATCCATAATTTAATGATTGTTTTGCCATTATGTGTTTTCCATCCAAGATCCGAGATATCAAATTATATACTCTTTTCTAGACACAAATTGCAATTTTATCAAATTTATTCCCATTTCAGGCAAAATAATCCAATATTTAGCGATTTTTAATGCAACTATGTTCCTGTTATAATAATATCCAGCTTATTTATTATCTTTTCTTATTTTCTGATTTTTCGAATCACTTATAATTTTTCTCAATGGGATTAATGATTCGACTGTCAACACAAATTATATGAATTCTTTATGGATTCATTAAAATTAACTGTACTCATTACATTGGATAATGTTAAATGTATTAGTCTTTGTGACCTAACTATGATCATCGAAATCTGAGTCTCTTGCACACAATTTCATTTATTGCATTTGGCGAAGTCTGTATCTCAAGTTATGTACAGTGGGTGCCCACGACGCACATCTGAACTGTCATCAGAATGTAGGGTTTGTGAATTGCATCAGCCTTCGTAAGATTGTTAAGATCGTTAGAATCTGAATTTTGTATTTAATACATGGCATCAACATTTACCAAAGCGAATCATGGTTAATGAGAGTTAGACCCACAACATGCGTATTTGAGCTTCATCGCCAAATGCAGCTCTCTTTTTTCATGACAAAGAAATTATCTGGTGTGTGGGATCATAGAACCAGATGAGATCAGTTTTCACCCTCTGATCATACAGCATCGTCCAATTTTAATGCTCTACAGGCAAAAATAAGTTAGCAGCATATGGTTGGCAAAATAAATCATAAAGCATTCTGTTTCTATATACCACATGTCAATGGATTTTTTGTACTTCTAGTTATTAGGATTTTTAAGACAATATTGATATCAGATAGCTAATAAGCAGCATGCTAATATTATGCGACGACTTTATAATTAAAGAAACAAATTGTAGCTACAAAAAGGATCACGAGAGACGTAAAGCAACTCGATCCTTCAAAACAATCATGTTTCTAGTTGGAGTCACTCCAACAATGTGTATTTAATTCATCTTATAAGATTATCGAAACTTTAAAGTTATGTCAACCTATTACGGCCTCCTTTACCTGAACTTACGATTAGCAACTAAGACGCTAAGAATTTTTGTTAGCAGACACAGCAAACGACTCATCTGTTCTTGAAATTAGGTAAAAGTAAATTATATGATCAGTCGAAAAGTTTATCAATGAAATTTGTACCAATTAGAATCTCAATTTGTTTGGAGGTTGATACATTTCTTTTTGATAAAATGACCATCCACCTTCACACATTAAGCATATGGTTACATCTACGAAATGTTACCACATAACATCATCGCCAGTAAGGATTCCACACAAAATGCATTTGAATATGTGAGATAAGAAATCGGACGCTACTTGCTGAAACAAGCTTCATTTATAATTTTAGTTTCAAAAACTATTGATAAATGTTTTAATAAACAAAAATATAACCACTTTTTTCTCAGTGCTACTATTTGTGCTATGCAATCCTCCATTCAGAACATGTTTCAAAGTTTTCAACAGCCGCTGTTACTTCACAGCCGCACTCTCGTCGGTCTCCAATTCCACAATGTGAGAGAAACTAAATAACAATACTAGACAGGTATGTTAATAGCTGATTGTGAGTATCCAGCTTCTTCTTCCTCATTAAGGCATATACTTTCTCAAAAAACTCGGGCAGCTTCCATACTTTCCCTTTAGATTTCCAGAGAAGTTCAATGGGCAACCATATTTTGTGCTGTGCATCCATTGGTAATTTTCCGTAGGTGAAAAGCTATTTTTTAGTAGTGGAAGTTCAATGGGCAACCATATTTTGTGCTGTCAATGGGTTTCCTTCTTTGGCATCATTGCAGTTCTGTTCATCAACATGCCTGTTTTTCATTGGCTTCTCAGAAGCTGAGGGAGCATCACTTGAGTCTGGGGAAATATTATTCTTCTGTAGAGCCTCCTCACTCCCCTCCATAGAAACTGCCTCTTCACACCCTCACTTGACTCTCGAAAACTGATTGGACTTGCTGTGAAGTTTGAGTGGCTCTAGTATCTGAAGCTGTCACACTTCCAGAACACCTGGATGTGTGTTGCATATTTTTTTTCACAAATGTATGATATTGTAACAATTAATAAGCAGACCTATGAGTTCGGATGATTGTTCCCACGAGAACTATTATTTAATTTTTAATATATTATTTCTAACTCCTAATTGACAAAAAATAAAAGTTGTGACTATTGACCTAAATTATCTAATTATACTAACGTTACCTCAATGCACAAAGTAATCAAATTAGGGGTTTTTAATGTATAAATGTAGATGTCATTAGGGTTTTAACGTATAAATGTGGATATTAGAACTTACAACTTTATTTAGGGATCATCTTTAATTCTCTTATTAAGATTCATAACTATTGTATTAGTCGGTCGAAATCTTCTTAATTAATCAATTTATGTCTCTCGAGTTCAAATTAATCATATTTAACTAAGTCAATTCACCGTATCTCTATGTGAATACAAATAAACTTTAATTTAATGCATTTAATTTCTAAGAACACATGTAATGACCACAATAACAATAAAATGTATCTCTACACTTTTATCCAAATTACCAAAATTTATTATTTGGTCTAAATCTATAACTTACCTTTTGTTTCATTAAAATTCACATATCATTGAATTACTGACCAATTAATTCAAAGTATTATTTTTCATAAAAAATTCAACACATGAAAACTTGAACTACTAGAATCTTGAAAATTAAATTAAACGGTCACACATAGATTACAATTCAAGACCCTATAAATGTTGGAACCAAACCCGAACCCAAATCCAAACTGTCAGTTCTGATGTGGATTTAATTGTACCCATAACTTACTTTTTAAACCATGAGCTAACGACCCATGCAGAAATAGAACATATAAAATATGTCATCAAATTTATATTTCAACACTTTCTTAATTCGGTACAAATATGCCACCAAATATGATCCAACATCTAGCATAATAACATCCAATAACTATCAAAATAAGCCAGCAAATAACTTTTAATATCTAGTAAAGCATAAACATCAAATTACGTACACAAAGAACAAATTAAAAAATAGAATCCAACAATAAGGAAGTACTAGATTCTACAAGTACTAAAGACAAAATAAATTCTTAACTCTGTAAATAACATAACAATCAACGTTGTCGATTTTTCTTTGCATCCTTCATTTTCTTTGCATCTGTTGTATCAGGGTGAATGCGCTGTAAAAAATACACAAATTATAAAAAATAATAAATTCAATTCAGTGTCGAGTACTACTGGTTAAACTCTTCGAGACCTAGTCGATTCTCATTTCCTGTTAAAATGCCTCCCCCAGCTTAATTAATTATATTTTATTAATGTGCTGGTCAACTTGGGGGGGGGGGGGGGGGG